>NW_028261382.1:162652837-162952837 GCF_051295495.1 Thamnophis sirtalis
CTTTCTTTCATCCTTAATTTAAAGGAAGAGGCAGGTAACCTTCCAGTCATCATCTGCGTATAAGCATGAGCAAATGGGTACCACCTGCCACACCAACTAGTTTGTACTCTCTCTGAATAACTCTTTACAAGACAGTCTAACTTCTCAATGTTGGCAGAGACTCGTCTATCAGTGCAGTACCAACTGCATGCTCAATATTTTGATGACATTATTTTCCAGTTAGAAGCTGGTCATACTGAAACCGAGTTTTGAAAGCATTTTGCAGTAAAGTGTAGATATACCTTTATTATCTCAGGTTCTTTGGATTTAAGCAGTGATAGTAAAAAGCCACAGATTTTGTTACTTTTGAAGAGTTTATATTCAATGATACGATTAAATGCACACAGATAGTTGACATTTTAATGGTTTTCTCATAAAAGTTGTGATCATCTGTAGCAAAACACTAGTTTTGACTACTTCAATGACAACTAGTCTATGGACTTCTTGGCTAAATACTATTTTTATCATCCTCTTCTATTCAGATTATAATTTTTCCTCAAATAATTATTTACTTTAAAAAGTTATATTAACCACTGGGAGGCAGTATGTGATTGGCTTCATGCATATTGAGACTCATCAGGTGTATGTCTGATGAGTCCTAATAAGGGTGAAACTAGACATATATTACATCCAGGTGGTCAGTACAACTGATAATACCATACAGGATTATATGCATTTTATAAAAACACTGAAAATCCCCACCCCCCCAGCCCAATAGAGGAAGTGAAAGTCATTTAATGCTGTATAGGAGAACATGGTGTAATATAACAATTGACTCAGAATTAAAGACAAGTGGATTGTATATAGCAATTTCTTCTCCCTTGTGAATTTATTTATAATATGTATCTCCTAATCTGTATTCAGAATCAAGTTTGGAAAGTATATTATATTGTAGGCGAATTAAAGAAAAAAATGGTTTTTACTGTGTGCTTAAGCTACATTGAATGTAAAGTAATTCTATAGGAATGTGAGGCCTAACTCAAGATGAAGCCTAACTGAAACTTCTTAGCTATTTCAATAAACATAAAATACCTTATAATGATTAGAATAAATATCTTTGGCAGGCACGTACGTATCCATACAGGAGAAAAACCTTACAAATGTGATGAATGTGGAAAAAGTTTTACTGTAAAGTCGACTTTGGACTGTCATGTAAAAACACACACAGGTATGTAAGATCATGAGCACTCCCAAATTAATTAGACAATAATATTAGATAATAATGAGTGAACATCAGATATATTATACCTTGTATATTAGGCTGTTAATCTGGGAAAGATACTTGACTTTCTAATGAATTAACAATTTAGCTTTTAATATTTAAGTATACTGTTTGGTTTCCCTCCCCACATCCACTTCTTCCTCCACTTATTTGTTTGGAAAGTGGTTAAGCCAATATAGCAGACTTTGTCTAGTTATGACCTAAAAGGTTTGTTTTTTTTCCAAAGCTCGAAAATTTAGGAGTAGATTACGATTTAGGAGGAAGTCTTTAAACATTTCTTTTATCAAATACTATAAAACATTAATACAGGTTGTTTAATGTGCAAACAAAATCTAGCATAAATTTATATATGATCAGAAATAATGTATATTTCATTATTCTCCAGGTCAGAAACTTTTCAGCTGCCATGTATGTAGTAATTCATTTTCTACAAAAGGGAGTTTGAAAGTTCATATGCGTCTACATACTGGAGCAAAGCCTTTTAAGTGTCCTCATTGTGAATTGAGGTTTCGGACTTCTGGACGCAGGAAGACTCATATACAGTGCCATTTTAAATCCGAGGCCAAGAAAGCCAGGAAAGCTGGCTCTCGTGCTCCAGCCAAAGGTCTACAGCCAGTCAATCTTCTGAATTCAACCACAAATGATTCTAACGTTTTCATCATGAATAACTCTGTGCTGACAGGCCAGTTTGACCAAAATTTGCTCCAGCAAAGTATCGTTGGTCAAGCTATCCTTCCTGCTTCTATGTCAGGTAAACATGGAAGTGTTTCATTCTATTTTCCGGTGTGTGTGTGTGTGCATGTCAGTTTTGAGAAAGGTGAAATCAAACTCTTCTGCATCTCCTGTTACTTTCACGACAGATGATGGTACAGTCATGATGGTACAGATGCTTGGGGTCTCTGAACAGAGGCTTCCACAGATGTTTTAATTGAGTCTCTTCATCTTTGTGTAGTTTATAATTTATGATTGACAGGTGTGTTTCAAAGTCATTCATAGAGGACATTGTGGTTTTTTGCAGGGAAACGCTTGGGTTATATAAGAAAAAAATGCAATTTTATTTTGATGATTATAGGATTTCTATCTTTCCTTACATTAAGATATGATTATTGATATCTTGGAAATAAAATATAATAACTACTAAATTGAAGAGAATGATAAAATACTTTAAAAATCCAATCAGTTGCTTCATAAAATTAGCAGCAAATCACAGTGCTATAAATACCAGTAGCAAAATTATTGAAAACCATAAATTCTGGTAGATGCATTATATACAAATAGTTTGGTACAAATAGTTTTAGCCATTTAGTATGTATGCATTTAGTTTGTGTCATTCCCACTCTATGTACATTCATTTACTTAAATTCATTTGTATATATAGAATGCACACTCTGATTTCATTGCTATCAGTCAATCAGGATTAATCAATTTGGCACTTTTTAAAATACACAGTATCAATTTTTTGGTTTTATTGGTATTACCACTATGCGCGATTGCATATTTATTTAAAAGGAAGATTTCATTATTCAGTAAGGGGCATTCCTCAGTAAGCGTCTTTAGGTTTTCAATTTTAATTATTGTAGTATAGCTTGCTTAATTCACTGATGTAGAATATGGATTAATTCATGTTTAATCTTAAAAATATGGCTGTTTTCTTTGGTAGCTGGAGGTGATTTAACTCTATCCTTGACAGATGGTAGTTTGGCCACCCTTGAAGGAATACAGTTGCAACTTGCTGCCAACTTGGTTGGACAAAATGTTCAAATTTCTGGAATAGATCCTAGTAGTATTAACAACATTACTTTACAGGTGGGTTTATTCTATATTATCCTTCATAAGCTGTTAAATAAATTATGCATAGACAAATGGTTATAATCCTTGCTTTTAATCTCCAGATCTTTCATATAATGTTTCAATAGTGTTTAAGTGCCGTTTTTCTCTCCTTCCTACAAATAATTTTCTTTGCGTAATTTTCTTTATTCTATTGCCCACTTATTTAGAATATGGATTCCTAATTCTACCTAATTACTCAAAAGTTTTGAATGCTAGGAGAATGTTATAGGCATCCATCTAAAAGAGGACTTAGAAAGCTGAATTGATAAATGTGAAAAATCAATCATATTTATCATGTCATTTTGCTGAGAATGTTTCTTGTTATCTTTCTGACCTAGTATCTCTCCTGTTTTATATTTGAAAGTTTTTATCAGGTGATGAGGCACTGTGAAAAGAAATCCCTTGACCTGCAGCTGTCCAACATTTTGATTTTCTAAGAAAGTTAATCACGTTCATGTAGAGTTCAGAAGCTTTCTTATAAATAACCCTTGACACTTTGACACAACTTTAAAAAAATAATTCTAAAAGGTCTTCGGGTGGAATCTGTTGAGTGCATATCTTTAGATCTTTTAATGCTAAAAAGCAAAATGAAATGACTCAGATTCACAAAATACAACTTCTGGCAGAATTTGTATTTTATTTACCTGCCAATTGTTGGTTAATGTTTGAAATAAACCAATGTAACATTGCCATAAAACATTAAAACTATCCAACTTTTGTAAGATTGAACAAGTTATTTATCTGTGAGATGTGCCAACTTTTGTTGCTTGGGTATTATAGTTTTACTATACTCGGATTTGGAAAATAAAAATGGAATATATTCCTATCGGACTTGTTTCTTTTCAGATTGATCCCAGTCTTTTGCAACAGACTCTTCAACAGGGTAATGTACTGACCCAGCAGCTAACAGGAGATCCCAGTTTGGCGCCTCAGAACTCCTCCCTACAGACAGTAGAAAGTACAGTGTCAGCAGCAAATGTGGTAATACAGCCTTTGTCAAGCTTGTCCTTACAGCCCAATGTTACTTCTTCAGCAAATATGACAATGGGGCCGATGGCTGAGCAAGAATCTGTATTGACTACAACTACTTCAGGTAAATATAATAGAAAAGCAGATTCATCTGAAAGCTCTTTGATTAAAATTATCTAAATTCCTCTTATTTTCCTATCTTATAATCACACCACTATAATCTGGTAAAAGATATATTTCTATTAATAAAAATTTCTAAAATAGATCAAGATAGGGCCATCTTATGCTCGCAGCCAGAAATTCAACTCACTTCTCTCAGGGATATCACCCTGAAATCACTTGTGATCCTCCTGATAAAAAGCTGGCCTATCTCTGAGTTCTGAACTGAGGGATATTTTTCTATCTTTTATTTGCTTAAATAATTTAAAATATGATTGCTTAGTTCATTTGAAAAACCAAAGATTTGATTCTGCACATCCTCGTTCTACAAATGGTCACCTGGAGAAGTCTGGAAGAAAATTCTCCAGATTAATCCCAAGAGTCACAAATAACCTTCTTACTCCTTCAGATCTAAGACAGATAGAGCACCTGTTTTTCTACTATTGTGATTAGGATTATCTATGCGGAACCATTATTATGTGATATGTATCAAAGCCAGCTCCCTTATGTTTTTCAGTTACATGTCCGACACTGTTATAACATTAAATATGAATAATATAAAGCCTGAGTACTTTCATTTAGTTTATTTTACTCATGTTCAGGTTCACAGGATCTCTCTCAAGTTATGACTTCACAGGGAATGGTATCAACTGCCAATGGTCAACATGAGATTACACTGACAATAAATAGTTCTGGTCTGAGCCATGTTTTAACTCATGCTTCTAGTTCAACCACTACAAACTCATCAGGCACCCCTCAAGAGATCACCCTTACTATATCTGGCAAGTATTATTGTGAAATTATTCTGATTCTTCTCCATTGAAACTTTTTAATGAAACATACTCATTTGCAGTTTTACCTTAGGTGGAATATTTAGGGTATTTTTGATGGGGTTATATTTGGTGGGGTTACAAATTTAATGTTGTAGTAAGTTTTGTACAAATGTTCTTGATCTTTAACTGATTAGTACCGATTGAGTATACCTTATAGAATGTTTTTTACTGCAGCTTCTGCTTCACATATTTCTTCCATATATTTGGCAATATTCAGTTTATATTGTGAAATAATTCATAACTATATACTTTGAACTTGACAAGATTTACCATACTTGTTCCTCAATTTGTTATACAAGTGACAATAATCATGTGCTTTATTTCATTAGAGATATGCTCTCTGTATATACTGATCCTGTCAGTGTAAATTAAAATACTGTAGGATGCAGTGTTCCCTTTAAAGGTAGAGCTCAGCCATACTGAACTTTGATTCTGAAGTTTTTACATAAACTGTTCTATTTCAGAAATGAAAAATTGTTCATTTTAAAGAATATTAAAATGTATAAAGTTTCATGATGGCACTAATTGCTGAGGGCTTTGTTACTGAAAAAGGAAAGGGGAACTTAGATCTGAAGTGGCTAAACAATTCCATTTTCCATTTAGGCCAAGACCTTATTCAACACATTTCCTCTGGCAGCAATGAGCTGAATGGGAACCTACGATTGGCAGCACCTAATATCACTAATCAATCACCTGCTACAACACTAACTATAAATAATGATCAGTTATTGTCACAGAACCCAACACTGAATAGTTCTTCAGGTAAATTTTCATTTATTTTCCTCAAATTTGCTAGTTTGCACATAGTTACTTAGAACTATTTTACAGTGATCTCGATGGAATTTACATTTGAAAACATGTTATAAATTATTTGAACCACATGCAGGGTGGATTTGATTTAAATTAAGTCAATTTAAATCATGATTTAAATCACTGGTAAAAAGACTTAATTTAAATCAACTCAATTTAAATCACAATTTTTAAAGAGCAACTGTCATTTCTGCTACTTCTCTGACCCGCTGTTGACTTACTGATGGTCCCAATGTTGCAGAATATATAGCCTCATGCTACTTAACTAATCTCCATTTCATGCTGATTATTTATGTATCTTAAATAGAAAACTATATTTAGATAGATTTTTACTCCAAAAGCATTTTATTAAAATAAATTTGATAAAAATAAAATAAAAACTGATTTAAATAAACAAATCTGATTTAAATTTTTAAAAATCTGATGTAAATTTTTAAAAAATCAGTTTTTTTTAAAAAAAACACATTGATTTTTTTCCACATTGACAGCATGGTTATCTTTAATAGAAGGTATGTGAGATAGCCATGGTTTGGAGGAATAAGGTCATGGCGAGAATGTGCTTTACCTTGTCAAGGTACAAAGATGGCACAATTTACCTTCCCATGGGGCTTAAGTTCAGTCCAAAAATATGCAACCGCAGAAGTCATTTCCAATGCTAGAACTGCCAAGGAAAAGCCTGCAGTCATGAAAAGCATCTCATTTCACTATGGTGGGGAGGGTATGTTGTTTTGCATTGTGTCTTTAGAATGATAGTTTGCACAGATTCTCATCACACCAAAGTAAACATTTGAATATTTGAACATCCTTGTAATCTTAATTCCTGTTCACCTTAACCTAAATTTCAGGGCACTTTGTGCTTGTTTACTTACTAGCTTTAATTCAGGCATTCAAGGCAATACACTTGTTTTTCCTCACAGCAATCTTCTTGAGATAGGTTGAGCTGAAAATATGGTCCCTTTTTGAGGTAGACCAGTTTAGGAGACAAATATCCAAGAAAATAAGTTTTGGTACAGGTAGTCCTCAGCTTATGATCACAGTTGAGGACAGAGTTTATGTTGATAAGCAAAACATTTGTTAAGTGAGTTTTTCCCCATTTTACGATCTTGTTGTTTAAATGACTCATTGCAGTTGTTAAGTTAGTAATGTTGTTAAGTGAATCTGGCTTCCCCATTGGCTTTGCTTGTCAGAAGGTCACAAAGGCTAATCACATGACCTCCAGACACTGCAATCGTCATAAATATGAATCAATTGCCAAGCATCCAAATTTTGATTATGTGACCTTGGGGATGCTGCAATGGTTGTAAGTGTGAAAACGATTGTGTCACTTTTTTCAGTGCCGTTGTAACTTTGAACAGTCACTAAATGAACTGTTGTAAGTCAAGATCTACCTGTATAAGCTATAATAACTGAATCTTGGAAACCTGACAGTTTATTTTTCCCTCTCTCTTATACCCAAGATAATCGTGGTGAACCAGACTTGATATTTTCCTCACTCTCTTCTGTCTTTTCAGACAAAATTGATATTTTGGTAATGGCTGCAATATATTTTCTTCAAGGTCATTTTCAAACCCTCTGCTGAGGGAATGAATTACCCAAGGTCGCTCAGTTTGGTCTTCCACGAAACATGCTGACTTTCTCATTGCAAATTACACTAGTGCAAACTTTCTAATTCTGACATTCTAAATTGAACACATGTTAAGCATATTAGATCAGGAGAAGTAGTACCAAGATATTACACAATCTAGAAGTTAATGTCATTTAAGCTCTTGTTAACATCTCTGTGATTCTGGCCTATTCTGTTGAATTTGTTCATGCAGAATCATAAGGGCAAGTAGACGTTAATGAGTGTTTATTTTAATGGTTAGGAATGCACTTTTCTCCCCAAGAGGTGAGTAGCACAAAACTATTTTGGAGTAAGATACTGACAGTTGTAGCTGGAATTTAAATTTTGCATGGGTTACAGAATGGCTAAATAATGAAGACTCTTAGAATGTTGTACAGTACATCCCCAATTATGAATTGTGATTCTGATTTTGAATTATTGTGGTATACTTTTTGTAGAACTTAACACTTCAAGCGGAAACCTTCCAACGACACCACCTTTGTCTCAGCCAGCTCAGAACCTAGTAATGTCATCCCCAGGTGTGGGAGGAGATGGTAGTGTCACATTGACCCTGGCTGATACTCAGAGTATGTTATCTGCTGGTCTTGATGCAGTGACACTTAATATCACTTCACAGGTTTGTGTCATTTCTCTGATCTGCTCTACCCTGTTCTTAACATTTGCTAAATTCATTAAACTTGGGGAAAAAATATTAAGATAATCGTAGGTTCATCCTGCTTGTATAGCAATGAATATTGAACATATTTTTTAAAATTGTGCAGTATACCTCACTCTTTGTGTGGTTTCAACTTTATGATATATCCGGTGCTGCATTTTTCAGGGTCTCTATGTAATTGAATTTCGCTTATATTTCCTAAAGGTAAGATGGGATATTCAGGCTTTGCATCCAAACTTCTGTTGTTTGGATGCAAAGCTTGAATGCAAAGTGCCCCCCCCCCTCTTCTCACTATTCCCTTTGCTTCCTAAAACTTGCTCCATATAATATGGAATTCTAAATATGACATGAGAACTGCAGGGGGAAGCACAGATTAACAAATATAGCTCCATTCTTTTCTCCCTAGGAAGCATTGAATCAGTGGGACTAGAAATTCTTTTGTGACTTGTTTGCAGAACAGTAGTTTGAATCCAGCTGATTGTTAGCTCTCATCAATTACAAAGGACTTTTGTTTTCTCTTAATTTTCCCATTAATTTAGCTACGTGGAACCTATCCATAGATTAAATATAAACCATCCCTTGCAGTAAGAAGAAAATACATAAGAAAGTTACATCTGTGGGAGATATTTTAAATGTAGAAGTTTGTTAAGGACGGATATAGAGTTATACTCTATATCCTTCCTTAACAAACTTCTACATTTAAATATGAATATGGATAATACAAATTGGTACTTCTTTTGGTTGTATGGTTTTAAAACGAAGTGTAGTATATAGGGATGATGGGCAGTAAACAAGTCTAATAATTATTATAAGAAGAATCTAAAGTGCTCTGGGACTTTAGAATTAAAACTGACAGGTACCTGCCATGTAAAACCTCAGACTGAGCAATTATAAAAAAAAAAATGACAAAAAAATCTGGATAGTGGACATAGTAGTACCTGGAAACAGCAGAATAGAAGAGAAAGAACCAGAGAAGTTAACAATATACAAAGACCTGCAAATAGAAATAAAAGCAAGCAAAGGTAGTACCAATACTAATAGGAACTTTGGGTACAGTCCCAAAACAACTGGAGCATCACTTGAACACCACTGGCATTGATAAAATCACCATCAGTTAGTTGCAAAAGGCAGCTTTAGTCTGAACGGCTTACATCTGGGACAATGCCTTTAACACATCTACATTTACCTATCCCAAGTCTTTAGGGTCCTGATAAATTGATAAAAATGCCCAATCCAGTCTGAACATCTGGCTGACTGTGCGATGAGCATACTTTTTAAGTGCCAGACAGATCAGAGAAAGAAATGAAGTGAGTAATACAGAAACATGCACCAAGAATATATATCTCACCCCAAATCAATTAACTGCAAAAGTCACAGTTAATCCCTGAAGGATTAAGGGGTTAATCATAGAGTAAGCCTTGGGGTTTTCATACAATGGCCTTGTGAACTATGAATAAAAGATAATATTTTTCCCCCAATCGTTTATCAGAATGTGTTATATAATGCTGCATCTTCATTGCTTTCCTCTTAGTACCCAAATTGAAGTATGTAACACTGAAATAAATGTTTGTTAGTCTTTTATATAGCCTTCTCAACTTTAGTTTTCTCCCCTATGTTTAGTTTTTTTTAACAATTAATGAGTGACAAATCATCTTGAATTTTGTTAGTACTACATGCTAACAGATTGATGGTGTTGTAAGTGTGATTTGTTGGACAGATTTCAGATTTTACACAAAACTTTCATTAATGTGATCACAGGATATATAGTCCATAGGCTATCAGTCAATTAATTTCACATTACATATTACTGCTTTTAGGGTAACTCTTAACATTAGACAAATTAAATATTTTGGGGTTATTAATAGAATAATAGCTTAAACTTTTCATTTAGCCTAAGATATAAGATTATATAACATATAAACTTATCTACTTTAGTTACCTATGCGTGAAAAGTTTAAGTAATAAATATGTTAATTGGTTCAGATTTTGATATGTGACTTAGTTGCACATTTTTTTAAACATTTGGAAATTTCTTTGCCAGGGTCAGCAGTTCCCTGCTTTACTCACAGATTCTACCCTTTCTGGCCAGACCAATTCAAGCTCACAGCAGGTCATCCTAGTCAGCCATGCTCCACATTCAGTACCTGCAAACCATGATGAATTAACTTATCAGGTAAGTGGTCTTCATTAACCTTTCTTGAATGCTAATGCAGTCGTTTTGTGTCCTGTATCTGAGGTTGTCATTTATCTTACTCATTTATTTCATTAGGGATAGTATCTATGAAAACTTTAATTTGACAAGTTTGCTCTTCCAAGGAGAATTTGAGATGGCACTATATTAAATGTAGTATTTGTCATTTTTCTAAATGAGACCTGAAGTGCAGGCCTTTATATCGGGAGCCTGCTATTCATAGGAATTACTCCAGATAGTGTCTATTGCAATGTTCTCTAGCCTGGTTCTCTCCCAATATATTAGATATTGCCAATTGCCATAATCCTCCTGTCAGTGTGGCCTCTAATTAATGGATTCTGAAACTTGGAAGTCCAGTATATCTAAGTAATTTGTTTGAAGAAACTCGTATATGGAACTATTGCCTTAGGCTGATGATATTTTTGTTCACAGCTATCCTAGTGAATTTAATACAGCATATTTTTGCACAGATATACTTTATTGGTGTCAGATGCAACTTTTTTTAATTTTAAAGTCGAAATTTGATTCTCTCATGTGACTGTTTTATTCTTAATATTTATTTTATCTTGTTCTTCTACGCTCTGGTTGCATCTCATCAGCATCTCATCATTGTTTAATTCTTCTGATTTTCTCTTACATCACTTATCTGAAACCTACTATTATTATTCTGCTCTTTTGGATTTTTTTAGTATAGTTTTTCAAATTAATTATGATCATTAGTGTTAATGATTGTTGGCTGTGAATTAGATAGATCTAACAGCATTCTGTAAGATTCCCCGAATGAGCAATGGTGATGATAACCATTTCCATGTTGTTTGTGTCCAGCTTCTGAAGAATCTTTGAGCAAGGAGGCTCTGTTTAGTTGTTGGATTGATAGATCCTACATACATTTTGCTTTTTTTCATTAAGTGAATTTAAATGTGATGTCTATAAAGCAAGAGAATGTACAACCTCCCCGTTTTTTCCATTTTGGCATATGCATTACTACCCTTGACAGATGCCCTATTAGTGTGCTAACATTGCATTTGAAATAATTAAAAGTATCCCTTTATAATGGGCTGTCTGATGAGTGCAGTATTCTTTAGGAACGCCTGATTGCCCACCTAGTTAACCTAAAATCCTGGCAAGTAAGATTTTGCAATGTGTACAAGACGCACAGTAATACATGATTTGAGATATAACTACTTTTGATGTTTTGAACATAATACAATACCAGTACTTTCTTAGGATGATCTTTGCATTGAGGCTTTAAAGGAGAGAATAAAGTATTAAAAGTCAGTTCTTATTTTTGCAATTTAATATTTATGACTTTGCTGTACTAAAAATTCCCATATCTCTGTTGATTGCCTTCACATCCTTTTAAGGGGAATATTATATTTAAATATGTAATTTATTATTGCTATTTGACATCGTTTTCCAGATGTACTGTGCAGGAAAAATGGCTTAAATATGACTAACTGCAGTAAAGAGTGGTACTATCAATTCATGTAACTTTTCAGCAAGTTCTGCTTTTCTTTCAATATCAGTATCAGCCCCTTTGCCACTATAGCTGATTTCTTACAGCTAATATGCTTGAATGTAGAATTTTGGTATCTCTATGCTCTACATATTTGTTGATTGTTTCTTACTATTCATGAAATCTGTTTCTGAAGGAGATACTCTTGAACTATCTATTCTCTTTCCTGAAAACACCATTCTTAATTTTTCTCCCCTTCTTTCATTCTTATTCTCAACTAATCCTATTTGGTTTGTGATTAATTTCTTTGACCACTCTAGTTTTTATGTCCTTACATGTCTTTCTGTAAACTTAAGTTGCATATAAATTGCCTCACCTGTCTGCTTTTCCTCTTCATTTTCATTGTCCACCCCAAAGCTTCCTCTTTGCTGCCTTCCATAGAATTGCTTTTTACTGCTTCAACAGTAACTAATTATGACAAAGAATGGAAAGTCTTACCTGATGATTTATTTATTTTTGTTCATGGGTAATGTCTCTTTCAATCTTAACTCAAGCAACTGATGTCTAGATGTGTTTTTTTTTATGTGCTACTTGAAGAATACCACAGTAAAACATTTATGTAGTATTAAGACATAGAGACAGGCACATACACCGAGAGAGAGAAAGAGAGAGTACATGTATGTTATGTAAACTATGTCAAAGGCTATGGAAATGCTACTCTAGGAAACATCTGTTGCTGATAGGGCTTAAGCCTAGAGCTTTCAGCCACAGTGCTTGAATTGCCTCTGGTTTTGCTCACAGAGTGGGAGTACTCAGAAAGATGGATTGATGGAGACATAAATCTTAGGAAAATTAATCAGGTAAGAATATTTCTGCATTCAAAGGTTTACTTACATCTGGAAAGCATTTGTCTTTTTAACTTTTAGTCTTTCTAATCAATTGTGGACAGGGTGACAGGCTGATTCCTGACTAGTAGCAGGTGGGTATTGTTTGTTTCTTCAAATGACTAGTAGGGCAGTTCAGTTCTAAATTATTTGAGTAGGTAGTTTCTCCTAGCTTTCAGATCCCCAATGCCTTCAGAACATGTAGGCAAATTGATACTAAGCTATGGCTTTGTATCATGTATTTTCATAGCAATCTCATCAAGTTTACCTCTGGCATGTTTTCCCTTTTCCCTGCCCTCACCCCAGCCATTTAACAGAATGGCACCTGAAGTTGTCAATTATAGGAAATCTTATTTTGAGGAATTAGTAAAAGACTACAGGTTTCAATCTTCATGATACTTACCCAAATTGTGGTCATAATCACTACAGTGCTGACTATGGGATTTATTTGGTAACTTAGGTCATGGCTAAGTCATCTGCGGCAACTCAAACTATCCAAGTCCATATAACAGATAATAGAATTCTGCATATAGAAACACATTGCCTGGAAATAATAGCTTAATGTAAGCAGAATTGTTCCTGTGTGCCTCTTTATAGTTGTAAGCACAACTATGATTTTAACTTTGGGTCTACGTATTCTTTTTGATCCATCCAACAAGTTGGCTGAGGTAGAAATCTTGCATCCTTGGTTTATTATTGTACCACAAGTCAGCAAGCATAGTTTGGAACGAAACCAAGTCTGCGGGATTTAAGTAGACATTATCATAAGACTTATTGCGTATCAGGAATAGAAGTTTCTAAGCTCCTGTAATGATATGTGGGAAAGATTTGGGGAGTTGGGTGAAAAGAGGCCGCCTAGGGAATGGTCAGATAAGAGAGGGCATAGTCCACAGCTAGATAGTGAGTGGAGCAAAAGATTCAGAAGGAATCGTCCCTAGTTTCTTGGGCTGTAAAGGAGATGGCAGGAGATTTTACTTTCAGACTTAGAAGATTTGATTAATATAGCGTTACCATAAAGTAGAAATAGCTTATCCAGCTGTGTTTCCTGTCTGGTCTATCCTGTAAGGCTGACATCTCCTTTCCTCAAAAGGAAAAGAGGAAATTAAATGACATATAGATGAATGCTGGACTATGAGTAGCCTTGGTGGCACAGTGGTTAAAGTGTAGTATTGCAGGCTAATTCTGTCCACAGCTGGGAATTTGATCCTAATGAGGCTCACGGTTGACTCAGCCTTCCATCCTTTTAAAGTCAATAAAATGAGGATCCAGATTGTTGGGGGCGTTATGCAAATAATTCTGACATTGAAAACTGCTGAGAGCAGGGGTCCCCAACCCCCGGACCCAGGTCTCTTCAAAACCGGGCTGTGCGAGTGATGGGCAGGCACGTATGGGTAAAGCTCCACTCGCGTGAGTGGAGGCCACTTGTGTTCACGCACAAAGCTCCACTCCATATAATATAATAATAATATAATTTTATAATAATAATATCAGGTGTGTAGGCTTGATTGGGAAACTAGAAAAAGCACCCTAGAAAAAGTGTATACAGATGAAGAGGCAGTTGCCTGTTATGGTTGACAAACTGATCCCACTTTCCTAGTCCATGTGAGAGGGGTAATTTGACAGCAAAATAATCTCTTGTTACATAATGAAACAAATTCATGGGGAAATTGGTATCCCTAAATTGGGTTGAAGTAATATTGATGAACACCCCCTTATTCTTTTACTAGATCACCTGTGTGTGTGATGTGTGGTCTGTATCCACATATGTATCCACGCATCTTGCAGGAAGTTGCTAACAAGATTATTAATCACTTACATGGAAGAATTGGGGTAATATGTGTGTCAAATCTGTATAATAAAACTATGCTCTTGAGATGTAATTGTATCCCATCTGAAAAGGCAATTCAATATTTTCACAAACATTTTGAGGGTTGTGTTTGCCATAATTATTTGTCTGTGTATTTTGTGTCCCTGTTACAGGTGAGTGAGGTTTCCCCACCTCTGTCAAAAAGTATTCAAGTTGAAAAAGAGGCCCGCGTGCACCATTGTTTTGAGTGTAGTCAAACATTTTCTTCAGTCACCGTGCTAATGCAGCACAGTAAGGAAGTTCATGGAAAAGAAAGAATCCACATCTGTCATATTTGCAATAAAGCTTTCAAACGAGCCACACATCTGAAGGTACGAGATGAAATTAATCTGTTTTAATAAAAATTTAAAAAGCCAGGTGGGTGGACTTTGGGACAATCACTGTCTCAGCCCACAATACCAGGCTTTGGTGAAGAGCTGGTTGGTCAGTTCCTGTTGCAACCAATAGGCGAATGCTGGATTGATCCAGGAGAGGAGGTGGGGAAACGGACCCTGCACTTGCAGGAAGATGCTAGGAAGAAGCGGGGGTGGGGGGAGGGAGGAGAGAATAGGGACCTATGATCAATCTTGCCTTGCCTCTAAGGTTTAACAGTTGAGCCTGGTTATTAGTTGGATAGGATATTTCCAGGTTTCATCAGGGTATTTAGATAAATTAAGGACTTGAAGTCCCAAAGGTGCTTTTTCAGGAGGCAAACTGGTAACTTTGCCTCCTGAAAAAGCACATTTGGGACAACCATGACCTGGATGACAAGAATCTCTACAGACTTTAAGGACTTGAAAACATCCCTCAGAAGAAGGAAAGAATAAAGGGCGACCTGATTTGCTGTCAAGGAAACAACATGGGCTTGTCAACGGGATTTGTAGAGAACTTGGAGACTTTACTGGTCTGACCCCCTCCTCCGTCCCGTAACGAAAGCCGAGACAAGCTTAATTAGAATGTCCTTTAATAACAAGACCAGAATCTTGGTGGCTGAAAGCCAAGCAAACAAACAGATAAGGACCTTGGCAGCAAGTCCAACAAACCTTGGCAGCAATTCAGACAAACCTTGGCAGCAATCCAGCCTGCCCAGTTAGTTTCTCTTTAGTCAATGCATTGACTTCTGTGAGAGGGGTGGGTCACAAGCAGTCTTTTTTATAGTCTGGAGAGGGGCCTAATGACCTCTACCTGAGCGCAATTACCTCCTGTAATTGTGTAATTGTTCTTGAGCTGAGTAGCTCTTCGATGGCGTGCATCCAGGAACAACT
Source organism: Thamnophis sirtalis (assembly GCF_051295495.1). Taxonomy (NCBI): domain Eukaryota; kingdom Metazoa; phylum Chordata; class Lepidosauria; order Squamata; family Natricidae; genus Thamnophis; species Thamnophis sirtalis. Next base: position 162,668,621 of record NW_028261382.1, read on the forward strand.
CACTGCTGGTTTTTGGATCACTCTCCCTTGTCTCCTCCCCACTGGTCCAAGGCTTAGGCGCTACCTGGTGTCCAACCAGTCTCTCTGCGCCCTGCTCGGAGTCAGGGCACAGACTCCAGGGTCCTCCACATCTTCCAGGGCTGACTCATAGGGCCCCTCGCTGTCGGAGTCTGGTGGCAGCTCCAACGGCTCCTGCTGAGCTACAACACTTTACTATTACCAAATCCTGTGCAAAACGTTTTAAGGAGAGGTTCTGCAACATTTTCTGCCCAGCAGAGCAAAATAATTCAACAATATCAGGGAGCAGCTTCCAAAGTAGCTATATGACTTTGCAACACCCCTGCGTCTGTTTTAACAATTTAAAAATAAGTTCTTTGCATATCAGCCCACCACCCCATTTCAAAAATTTTGCACAACCCTTATATTCAATTGGATTTTGCACTGCCTTCAGGATTCCAGGTTGTTTGATTTTATTGCTGGAATACCCATGCTTCCATTTTTCATGTTTATTCAAAGGCAGGGCTGTACTATCATTCTTTCAGCTCTGTTCTTCCATGGTAACACTGAATTGAAACAAAGCACTTTTTCTAGCAAATGAGCAAACTTCTTTCCAGGTACACATTTTTTACAGAAACAATTTTGTTTCTCCTTAGCAGGATAGGCAATGTAATTCCGTGGCACTTTATTGACTGTCCCTAAGGAAACCTGAGCTTACTACTTCCACCTCTGTGTTTCAGTATTTCATTAAAACCTGGAAAAAATTTTTACGAAGACAAAGTGTTCGAAAGTATTAGCCCAGTTGCTTGTGTTTTCTTGCTTTGCTGCTTTATTTAATGTTGCAATCATAAATACAATTATATTTTATTATGTCACCTTGAACATTGTTTCAATTAGGAAGCAGTAGGAATTCCACTTGTTATCCAGACAACTAAATCTTAGTTTGAAGAGAAAAAGAAATATTTCATTCTGAATCATAGTTTGCTCCAGTAAAAATTAGAAATTGTTATGTTTGAATATTAATGAACAAGCAGTTCTTTACGCACCTGGAATCTAGACACATGTAAGGCTTACCTTTCTAATATTATATGTAGAAATTATAAATAGCAGAATAACAGAGTTGGAAGGAACCTTGGAGGTCTTCTAGTCCAACCCCCTGCTCAAGCAGAAGTTATACCATTTCAGATAGCTGGTCAAATCTCTTCTTAAAAACCTCCAGTCTTAGAATCCCCACAACTTCTGAAGGCAAGTCATTCTACTGATTAATTGTTCTGGAAGGAAATTTCTCCTTATTCTCTCCATCCTTTGCTTCTTGTTCTGCCTTCAGGTGCTTTAGAGAGTAGGTTGACCCCTTCTTCTTTGTGGCAGCTCTTTAGATATTGGAACACTGTCATTATGTCATCCCCAGTCCTTCCTTTCATTAAACTAGACATACGTAGCAATAGTGTCTGTCTTTGAAGTGTTGCATTTCACATTCCATTGCACATTTCTTGTCCTTTTGCTCTGAGTTATATAACACCCCTGGGCCAGATCTGCAAAATGAATATAGGGTTGCAGAAACTGGAACTAAATTAACAAGCCTCCAAATATATTTCTATTATAAAAAAAATGTGACAAATAAAATGTATTTTGTCTTTGATTAAGGAGCATATGCAAACGCATCAGGCTGGACCATCACCGAGTTCCCAAAAGCCAAGAGTATTTAAATGTGACACCTGTGAAAAAGCCTTTGCTAAACCAAGTCAATTGGAAAGACATAGTCGCATCCATACAGGTAACTAAATAGTACTGAGTGATACCCATTGCAGTATTTGAGGTTAGATTTTAATCATTTTGCTAATTATGTCTGAATCACCAAGGGCAAAGAAGCCTCATTTGTTTTTAACCACCATGCATTTTTTAGGCTATTAATATTGAGAAAGTTCACCCTTATTACAATTCATAGATTGTAGACATGGCATATTAGACAAAGTGTCTAAGGTATCTACTTGGTCTGCTGTCCTCTTCATGCAAGACAGTTCTCATCTGTAGGTGCTGCACTTCAGGACAGAAGGATCCAGAGGGGTGGAACCAATTCTGAACAGCTGCAGAACCTCTCTTATTAATTGGATTTCCTCCATATTCTATGTATCCTGTTTTGATAGCCTCCCATTCTCATTGCATGTATGGATATTTGTCTGTCTGAAATTAGCTGCAGCATGCTCAGATCAATTATTTGAAAACCAATGGAAGAAATGCCAGGTTACCTGGGGAATACGTATGGTGGAAGAGAAATAAGTCTACGACCACTTTGTGATCTTTGGGGAGGATCAAACGTTCAAGTAGAATTGTCGCATCTCCAAAACGTGTTAATAGAGGTGACCCTTAAGGAATCTAATAAAATGACTTTTGTTTGGATAATATGATGGTTATTTTGGAAGAAGACAGGCTAAGAAAATCAGCTTCCCATTTTATTCTTCCATAGCAATTCCCAGCATTCTGCCTTATGGCTGCTGAACATTTGTGACTATAGCTCTATCAGCCCATGTGTTTTGCAATGGGCTAGACGATTGCTTAGCTCCGTGGAAATGAGAAATATACTTTTCGGGTCACATTAGAAGAAATGGGAAATTTGCCATTGGGTCAATTCATCTGTTCTTGTTTCTTTGCTTTTTTACCAAAGGTGAGCGTCCCTTTCAGTGTACCTTGTGTGAGAAAGCTTTTAACCAGAAGAGTGCACTGCAAGTTCATATGAAAAAACATACAGGGGAAAGGCCGTACAAATGTGATTACTGTACAATGGGCTTCACCCAGAAAAGCAACATGAAGCTTCATATGAAACGGGCTCATGGCTATTCCGGTAATGTGATATTTACTCTGAGAAAGTTTGGTATACCTTTTTATTTATAGCATTATGCTGAAGAGTCTCAACATTTCTAAGTTTTTTGGATTGTACCAAGCACTATAAGAATTGGGCTTTTTGCGCTGGCTCTTAATCTTTAAGATAATAGTAGGGGTATTAATGTAATTCAGTTGCTTATTGAACAGAAATGTTTTCAGTTGTGCTGTACAGTTATATTCCAGTCTAATTTTATAGGTGGCATAGTTGTTGAGAAGTATGGAGAAATCTTACCTCACAGGGTAGTTTTTTAAGGGAAAACTGGAAGGAGGTACCACCATGTATTCTACTTTCAGCTTCTGAATATGCATCTAATGAATACAAAAATTAATTATTTCAGTTCTATATTTGACTTTGAAGAAGCATTTTGGAACTTGCTTAAGTTTTCCCATTTTTGTGACTGAAAAATAAAATGTACGGCAAAAATGTGAGCCATGAAAATGAAAATGGGATGTGATGCACCTGCATAGCCAAGTCTCCCAGCCGCCTTATCACCTCTTCAGACTTCTGCGTTGTTATGCAAATAAATATTTAGGTGATAATTTCTGCTAGCTTTGCAGAAAACAGGCAGATAAATGTAGACATTTTGTTTATTTTAATAAGTGGGGTCTGGTAAATCTGAGTTGGATTGGACAATGCTAAAGACAGTTGTTAGGCATAGTCTAAAGACCAGAAGAGGATGAAGAGCATTGAGGGAATATAATTATCTAGCCCATAAGGCAGCATATGGTTCCAGGAGATAATAGAAGATGAGAAGATCAAAGCCACATGCAGAACTTCTGAGAGAGACTGGGAGAAATGGGAATGGATAGCAGGTTATGGCATCCTCATGGAGATAGGTGAAACAAATCCAAACCAAGTAGCTATACCAAGGCAGGAAGGTACATCATTAAACTCAAGATTTTATTCTAAAGAATAGATAATATACAACAACTTTAAACCCATATTTTATGTGTAATTCTATTTTCAAGCCTACCTATGTCTCCATTCAAGAGTTAAGCAAGGATTTATAGAGACTGGTGACAAAATTTCTCCCTGTCACCCTCAGATGCTCTGCAAATGGCCGTGGAAGGCTTTGATCTTCTCATCTTCTATTATCTCGTGGGAACCTATTCGCCTTCTGGACTAGTTAGTTATTATCGCTCAATGCTTTTATCCTCTTTTGCTCTTCAGGCTATATATATAACAACTGCCTTTAGCTTTGCAATCACCACCCAGTCCAACTCAGATTTACCAGACCACATTGTATTTATTAAAATAAACAAAATGATTTCAACAAGAGTTTAAAATGGAATTGACAATAGTGGCTTTCTGATCAATACATGTATTGGCTATTACAGGTGAAGATGTGAGGCAATCTATTTGCTTTGCTTATGTATGATAGATTCTGGAGCAAATGAAGGCTTGCTTGGCCGTTTATACAGGGAGCTCTAGGCAGGTCAACACTTAATTATCAGAAAAGCATCACTGAGTCAATAAAATGAAGTCGCAAACTCCCAACCTGAATGCATCATCTTTCTATAAGGTTTATATAAATATGATCCATGCATATTCATCTTCAAAGGGGAATAAGCCTGCTTTTCCTGTTTTACAAGTCCTATTATTGGTGTCCTTGGTTAACAACCGTTTATTGAAATTATGATGGGACTAAATGAGTGGTATTTACAACTGATTCTCCAAGTTGTCCCAGCACCCCTGCTGTCAGGTGATCAGAATCTGGGTCCTTGGAAATTGGTTCATACTTTTAATAGATATGGCATCCTGTAGTCATATGGTTACCATTTGGAACCTTCCTTGTCAGCTTTCAAGCAAAGCCAGCTGGGAAGGTTGCTGCTTGCTCCCACCAATTTTCTCCTGAACATCTATACCCTGCCGATTGCAGGGATTTCATGTTAGCACCCTTCCCCTGCCAGCCTGCCATCCACATCTGAGCCTCGCCATAGCATCTCCTCCCTAACTTGCATGTACTTATGTCTCGTCTCAGCACTCCCTCCCCAACCCACACAGACTCGTGCCTCGCCACTGCGCCCTCTCCCCATTGGGGAGTACTCACTGGAGTAACCCCACCCATCTTCCATAGAACTTGCCCTACTGCCTGCCTGCTTGTGAGCCATAGGGGACTTGAGATTTCTCACTGGCTTTCCATTGACTGTGGGAAGTCTGCAGGAAGTCGCAAGATACAATTATAAGAGGTCGTTGCTAATACACATGATACTCATTTAATATCTATAAGCATTTATGGGATTGCCAATGCTAAATGATATGGTCGTGTGATATTGCACTTTGTGACCATTTCATTAACAATGGGAAATCCAACTCCAATTTCTGTCAATAAATGAGCACTATCTTTAATGAACAAGAAGGCTGTTTTCTTTTCTAGAGAGTATGTTGACATGAAATAAAACACTGTACATTTAATTGATGTCACCATAATGTAAAAACCCAGTGGATATATTGTAGAAACTTGATTATATTGTAAGAAGACCTATGATTTGCAATGAATCTGACTTGCTAGAAGAAAAGCAGTCAATCTTTTCTGGTGTACCTCCAAGAGACATAAGAAACAAAAAATACATTTGGTCCTTTTTCTTTATATTTGCAAATTTTCTTTTGATTTTTCTTCATCATGCAATTTTGAGGGCTATGGCCTGAATAAATACAGCTGTGGAAACTGCATTAAATGATTAGGTTGGAAAGTAGAATTTAAGGATGACAACTTCTGTATGTTACTTTCTTAATCATAAAGAGTATTTATGCATATAGAGCTCCATTACTTTTGAGAACTGGCACATAAATTTTAATAGACATAAATTAAATATTGATTTTTTTGAACAAGCTACTCTGTTAAAAGAATTGGACATACCACAGACTAGAACTGCATGTAGGGCTCTGTGTCCAAATGATAGCAATAAAGAAAAGTGAGGAGTACCCCTTGGAAGATGAATATTCTTTAAATTAAAGTTGTGATAGGTATTTACTCAAAACAAGCCTCAGTAAGTTCCCCTACTCCCAAGCTCTTATTTCCTCTTTTTTTGGACCCTCCCCCTTGCAAATCACTGCTGTGTAGTCAATAAAATAATCTTTTGGATTTAATTTTCCGCTGTTTGCCTGAAGACTTTATGCTGTATCTCTTACTGTTCTTTATCTTTTTATTATGATAGGTGCAATGCAAGAATCAACCAGTCATCCAGGACAGGAAGGCGAAGACATTAATCGTGCCCTGAATTTGGAAGAAGTTGTTCAAGAATCTTCAAACGAATGGCAGAGTATAACCAATATTTTTTGATGACTATAAGATGAAAGCTCCAAATGCTTTCAGGACTAGAATTTTTTTTTCTTTTTCTAAAAATAGTCATCTGTGGATTTTTACTATTAAAGCGTATTGCAAATAATAAGGATGATATAGCTTTTTAAATATTACAAAACACCGAATGAATGACCTGTCTTTTGTAAGCATATAGAATATTTGAGGAACATCAGACAAACTTTGCTGCATTATCTACAATCAGTGATCTCAGGTAGATGGAACTTGTTTATCTTTTCATTCCACCACAAGTGTATTCTCTAAAACAGAAATACACCCAGACCTTGAAATCAGTGAAGAGTGAATCTGAAATAGGCTTTCTTGGATGTTCTGTCAATCATGAGGAATGTCTTGAGTATTTAAAACAAAAATGTATGGGTGCCGTAGATCAGAGGTCTCCAACCTTGGCAACTTTAAGCCTGGGGACTTCAATTCCCAGAATTCCCCAGCCAACAAAGTTGGCTGAGGAATTCTGGGAGTTGAAGTTCACCAGGCTTAAAGTTACCAAGGTTGGAGACCCCCGCCATAGATGATGCCTGCTCCAGTGCAGATAATACATGATCTAAGGCTGTTTTAGACCATTAATTGGTGTTGGCAGATACATCAGGATGATAGCTCGTATTCATTTCGTTTGATGAGTGCTATTATTTCTCAGCTTTAAACTCAGCAATAATTCAAAGGAACACATTTAACAACTGCGATTCCCTGAAGTAAATGACAAACACATATACTTTCATGTGGATCTTTCAGCAGAGAAACTTTTGCTGAATAACCATAAAAATATAAGCCATATATTCAAGATGGTAGGACTTACAAGACTATATATATATTCCCTGAAGATCAAATTAGCTGCAGGTTAAGTTACAGCACAGTCATTCTGAAAGATAGCTGCAGATTGGAAGTCCTTGTTACTATTGTCATCAATTTATCTTGGCAGTTATGAAATTTTTAAAGACTACCTAGGCTTTTTCAGTATTACTCTGAAAGGTCCCATTCATTGAAAAGAGGTATAATTATATATAACACCCACATTGGAAATAAAGCATATGTTCTGTTTTAGACATTCCAAAGACAGAAAGATCTTGCTTAATTTTACGTTGAGATTTTAAAATTTCTTTATATGTTATATATATGTATGTGTGTATATATACAGATATTTAAGCCTCTGTGTGGCTGATGAGTATATTTTGTAAATAATAATTCCAGTTTCAAGAAGTGTTTATAAAGTTTTCAACTTTAGACAAACATTTCAAAACCAGTATTGATTCATTTTAATGTAATGTAGACATGTTATATCTTTATGAAAATATTATTGCTTTTAATTTGTTTCTCGGTTCCAGAAAAAAAACTATCTGTACATATAATTTATATTTTGTGTATTATAAGACTAGTACTTTCTATTTCCAAAAAAAGGAAAAATCACTGCTTTTGATAGGACATCTCATAATTCTTTTGTTAACTCTGGACATATGTATATAAGTATATATAGCTGGTGACTTGAAAATAACACTTTTGTTATGTGGAAATATTTAAGTCAAACATGTTGAATAATATTAATTTTTTTCCAAACTTGGTTTTCTGTCTGGTACATTATTCCTTTTCTGGGGTATTAATTATTATGCCTGAATAGATGCAAAACAATTATTGACCAGGCTCTGTAGATATTTCATGTTATTTTGCTATCTTATTTCTTTGCTTTGAATATTTTTTTCCATTTCAAGGGTTTTTTGTATTAGCGTTACTGAAAGTGTTTTGCTTGTTTGCAAATAATTTTTGTACTTATTGATATCCTTATGTGATTAGAAGAACACAACATCTTTAAGAAAAGAAGAAACAGTATTATACTGTGTAAAGTGAAACAACAAAGTTTGTGCTTAGATCTGTTCCATATCAGCAGAGACATACAAATTAAATTCACGTATTACCATATTTATTTTTTAAGCACAAACTTATGAAGTTAGTTATTTGCTAACTTTGCTATTCTTTTCTGTGGGCTATTTGAAGTCCCAAGTAAATGATACATAGAAATATTATGGAGATTAAGAAAACTGATATTAAAAGTACAGTTAATAATAATCTAGTCTGAACCATCATCAATAATAATTATATATTAAAATGCATATGCCACCAACTCCAAGTGTCTCAGGGCATATATTATAGATGGCAAACCAGGGACGAAATCTACCCTGTCTAGATCATGATAACTTGACTGAAAGACATTTACACCTCTCCATATTTTATTCTCCTCAAAAACTACCTTTACTTTAGTTGCAACACAGTTGGGCTATCATTGTGGAAAAATGAAGCTCGAAATTATACTTTACGCCTGAAACTGTTGAGATTGTTATTTTGAACAGGAAGTAGTGTGAGTCACCATTTTGTGCTGAATTACTAAATCAAAATCTTAATGAGAAATCTACCTCGCTTTTGACAAGAAGGCAAGAATGTATTCATTCAGGCAAACAATACCAAGAGTGACAAATAATTCAAAAGATCAGCTGTTGTCACAATTATGAATGCCTTATTGTAACTTGCTTTTCTTTGTTTTGCAAATCAAGAGTAACCAGCTGAAAACATTTAGTGATTAAGAACATAAACTGTATCTTGCTGGATTGAGCTCCCTGATCAATTTGTTCAGAAATCTCTTCTCACAATGGCCAACCAAACTGCACAAGGAAGCCCACAAGTCTCCCAGGAGATGGCCTTCAGAAGCTGTCACACTGCTATCAAAACTAACGGCCCTTCATCCGCTTGTCTTCCATGAATTGTCCAACTCTTTTCTTGAAGCCAGCCCTGCTGGTAGCCAGGCCCAGTTCTTATACAAGCAGATTCTAAAGTTTAATTATGAATAGGAAAGCCCATGTTGCACTATCACAGGGCTCTCCAAAGTTGGCAACTTCAAGACTTGTGAACTTCAACTCCCAGACTTCAAGTTTGGAGACCCCTGCTCTATAAGGCTATTTCAAGGGAAGGTAGTGTCTGTTTATGTCATTCTTTCAAGCCTTCATGTAAGTACATGTCTTTTTAAAGTATTGCTCTATAAATCATATAGTATATTCTTTTTCTTATAAGCCGCCAAGAGTTGTGTTGTTTGGTTTGGACAGCCATATATACCCTTTAAATAGTCAGATGGAATTAGATACTGGATCTCTGGAAAGTGACAGAAAGTTGTAAAAGAAACTACTGCATAGAGCTCCGGTATTTTTGAATCTAATTTTAAATGTATCTAGCTCAGAATTATATGAATTTCACAGGAGAATACTTTACAATTTGAGAGAGGGTCCAGTGTCATGCTAGATTATATTTTCTCTCAAACACGATCAATAACTCATTAAATAAATATTAGATTTAGAGAATGTAAAAGTGAGCTTCTCTGAGAAACGCTTTCAGGTAGTTGAAAAAGACTCTTCATTTTCCCTTTATCCCACTGTAGTTTTGGTCAATGAGGGAACGTTTCTAAACTTGCATACAGATATTGGACTGTGATTTGATTACATATATATTATCCCCATGCTAGCCTAACTTTTCATATTCTTTTGTTAGCCTGATTAATTTGCAGCTAATTTATGTTTTAGGAAAAAGAAAGGAAAATATTACTTGCCTCAGGGAATGATTTAAGATGAATACCATGCATTTATGAACCGAGGAAACCAAATCTCTCGGGAAATTTGATAGTATTCTACAAAACTCTAAATACATCTAATCAGCCAGAGGCTTTGTTGCATTAAGATATTTGAATGTAAAATAATTGCTCTCCTCCATTATGTTCTATGCAGATTTCTTGAAAGATAGGTTAGACTGAGCTCATTGTCAGTCAATGTAACTTTTTCCATCTATAAATGTTTTGGGAATTGTTGAGGAAAATATCTGACATTTTCCCCATCGTATTAAGCTGCAGAATCTTGCAATATTTTTTTTTTTCATTTTCCCAATAGTTAAAATTGGTAAAAGAAAAAAAAAACCTTGTAAGTTAACATTTAGGACAACAGGATATGGAATTTTTCCCCCCATTTTTGAAATTCGCTATACCACATTGGAGAGTTCCACATTATACCTCTGGTTAAAAATGTGTATGTTGAAGTCATACTTACTGGACATTAAATCAAATGTTTTTGATTTAATATTGAGCAGAATTTTTGAACTTTAATTATAGAACGATCAATTATAGAGCTATTTCCTTAGCTCTCAGAATTTGAAACACACTTGAAACTTAGTGTTATCAAATTTGCTTTTCAAATATTGCTAATTTTAATACAAGGGGAAGAAATTATTGCTGCTAGCACATATATATTTCAATATGTCCACCTCTTCCATGAGTCCAATTGTTTTATCTTAAGACATCATATTATATATGCTTGCAATTTCTAGAGGTACCTGCTTTGTTTAAATTGTATCTGAAGATGGAGGTTGCTATGGATAAAAGCAATTTTGATTGTATTGTGCAAGTTCTTTGTTTTGCTTTGCATTTTCATTTCAACAGCCCTGAAAGTCAAGTAGGTTTATCTTTCTAATGTTCTGTCTCTGAAATGCTTCTTTCACCCTGTTCTATGCGAACCACAATTTTCTCTGTGCTTCAAGCATCCCAGGCCAGAAATACAATGGATCACCTAATGGCTTTTCAGGCTTTTAAAGTTATAATCCTGTGCTCAAAAATAAGAGAGCATCATAATTTGACCAGATTTGGAGGATAAAGCAAGAATTGTCAAGAATCCCAAAAAGATTCTGTAAAAACACAAAAGATTGTGTAAAGAGTGACACTTGATTTCTACAGTCTCTGCTCACGCTTAGGATTAATTCCATGCATTCTTCCTTTAGACCAGTGGTAGTCAACCTGGTCCCTACCGCCCACTAGTGGGCGTTCCAGCTTTCATGGTGGGCGGTAGGGGTTTGCTGTAACTCTGCTTTATAAATTTTATAAAGTAAAGTTACTTCCCTACTTTATAAATCACCTTTACTGTGGAACTGGTGGGCGGTTAGAAAATTTTACTACTAACAGAGATACAAAAGTGGGTGGTAGGTATAAAAAGGTTGAGTATCCCTGCTTTAGACAATAAAGTATGTTTTTTTTTTCTGGGTCCACAAACAATGGGTTGGAGAATAGAGGCAAGGATACTTCACCGTTTGGGTGAAACCCAATTCAGTGTTCTTTGAACCCAACCAATCTACTTTCATCATCTTTTAGCAACATTTGCTTAAGTTTAGCTGGTTAATTTTCTGTCTAGGTTATTCCATGTCATCCTTGTGGTATATTGGCTGGTTGGCTGATCTCATTCCATAAACACTAGCTAGTTGGGAATATATTCTGATTTGCTTGCTCAATATATTTGCTCACAAACGTTAGACACCATTTTATATTTCTATGCAAGCCCATCATGGTTCCATATTTGAATACCTTTTAAATTAATGTTGCATGGTGGACCAGTCCCTAGACTAATGTATGATTTAGTTAAAATTCATATAAAGACAGCTTGATCCTACCAATATGGAAAAATTAATGGGTTGCAGAAAACAAAATGTTTCATGTACATAAATCCGACCCACAGAGAGAGAGGTAAAAAGTGGAAGCAAAGATGAATAATACATTTACTTGAAAAGTACAGACTTTGTTTTAGTGTTTTCTCGCTCGTAGCAATACTGTGGAATTATTTGCATAAGATAGAAGACACGTTATTGAATTTATTCATTGAATAATTCATTCACTATGGTAACTCTTTCCTGTTTAAGAATGATGATATTCAAATGAAGTTGCTGTTGCCACCATATAGTGTACTCATCCGAGTTGGTCTGTGTGAATTCAAAGTAATTTCTCCCTAAACGGGATCCATTGTATTGCAAATGTAGTGCATTTAGGTAGTGTATTAAGGATGTGCTTGGGTGGAATAATAGACAGTCTTTTATTTCTTCCTAAAAATGTGTCCCATAGGGGAAAAAAAATATAATTTGTCCTTATTGCATTTAATTTCTGTAGAGGGACGTTTTTAAAACAACAACAACAACAATAATCAATTATGTGAGAATTGCCATCTGAAGTATTACACCCTCGTGTATTGCTTAAGAATAATCTTTCATTAAGCAGTGAAAGATTACTTAGGACTTAGAAACTGCGTGCTGCTTCTTCAAATTAACAATGGGAAGATAAACATTGATGAGGTTTTTTTTTCTTATAGCAGTTCTGTAACGAGCATTTTTTTTCATGACATCCAAAAAAGAATACATTAATTGTTTCTCCCAAGGGCACTTAATTGCAAGGGGCACATTTGTCTATGTGTGTGTGGAGGGGGGGGGGGGGAAGCAGTGATAAGCAATGAGCTTAAGATTCAGTTCAAGGTGTCTCAGATGCAAGAAATGTCTGCAAATCTTCAATGTAGCCGGACCATTCCCAAGAAGATCAGAGAAGGTGTTAGGTTCACAAACCCTCATATTTAGCACCAGTTCTGAATATAGGTAGTCCTTGACTTTCAACCATTTGTTTAGTGACTGTAAAAAGTTTCAATGGCACTGAAAAAAATAACTTACATTGGTTTTTCACACTTTTGTAACTCTTGCAGCATCCCCATGGCCACATGATCAAAATTCAGGTGCTTGACAACTGACTCATATTTATGATGGTTGCAGGGTCCTGGGATCATGTGATCTCCTTTTGTGACTTTCTGACGATGTCAGTGGGGAAGCCAGAGTCACTTAATAATTGTGATACTAACTCAACAACCACAGTGATTCACTTAATAATAACTCTGGCAAGAAAAGTCATAAAATGGGACAAAACTGATTTAACAACTGTTTTGTTTAGCAACAAATTTTGGGCCCTGTGGTGGTTGTAAGTCAAGAACTACCTGTACAATGTAAAATGTGCCTCCTTTATAAGTTCAACGAAATGAAGCATCTTCTCTGACAAAGACAGATGAGAAGAAAACTGTGTTTAAACTTGCCCCTGTTGCTTAATTCACCATGTACTGTATTTTAAAAGGGATATAATCTGCATCCAGACTTCGTTGTGAACGTGATATGCTTTAGTTAGCTGCTTTGTACGTTTTCATGAAATATCTTTAAAAAATTTCTCCAAATGTCATATTAAAAGTTGAGTATTTTATTTTTTTTCAGGAGTTGAACTCATACACTTTAAAACAATACACTTAAATGAAACTCACTATTACGTTGTGGATACACAACGGGACGAGGCTACACATAGAAAAATACACATAGCCAGTAACATTTTGAAAGAAGATGTAATGGAGGGACGTATATATTTGTGTGTTGGTGCATGCTCATGTTTGTTTATTGGTTTTGGTATTTGGTTTTGTTTAGCTTCTGTATTTTTCTACTCTCTCATCTTTCATTGCTGCATATTAAGACTGTTATTTAAAATCTATGGTAGATTAAGGAGAACTATCAGCCATAGTATCTCTCTTCATCTCTGGCATTAAGTGTCAAGAAGTTCTAATATTATGTTGTTGTTTTTTAGCATAGCTTAAAGTAGATGCTGGCTTGGGCCTAAATGTATTCTATAACATATAAGCTCAAACAAAACTTTGTAAGAGTAAAAGAAGGCCTCAAGTAACAAAACAGGTTTTATGTTTTTAAAATAGTGCAATTCAGAAGAGCATTTTTCTTCATGTAGAGGGGCAAACCCATTCCCACATGCGTATATCTTCATATATGATCTGTTAATATTTTTACCTCTAGTTGTTAGTGCTAATGTCCATTACCTGCAGTGACACAAGTCTATCTTATTTTGGTTCACTGCTTGTTTAACTCTGCTGCAGTAACAAGACAACTACAACTACTAACTATGTGTGCAGTTACAATCTGGAACTTCATCACCAAAGGGCTTTCTGGAATGAAAAACATTAGACTTTTTTTTAAAAGAAAAACTATTCGCCGCCAAAAAGTTTACTTTGCAGCGAGCCCACTCTTCACATATCTAAGTCTAGGGTTTTCTTGTTCTTTGGGATTATTCCTTATTGCTATCATTGTTATACTACTCTAATTCAAGTTTGATATCTTCATGTCTCTCTCCCAACCACTCTTATTTCCCAATATGTTGGCAGTGACAAGCAATTGGTTATGCACAAGAAGTTGCTAAGACGTTGTATAATCCTTCTCCATAACCATTGCTTGGACCCATTGAAACATTCACAGCTGCCTTCTCCCACATCACAACATACCTTGTACTCCCAATGTAATATACCTTTCCATGACTGCCTAATCCAGTTAGGAAAAGAAAAACAAAAGGTGTGAGAGAAAAGGGATAAAAAATAAGAGCAAATAAAAATAATAAATCAAAGCCAAATCAAAACATTGGATAAACAGCCCTTACAACATTCTGCACGTGGTTTTTTTTTATTATTATTGTTTGTTTACAGCAAAGATCTCAAAAGATTAATTAATGACTGCATTAATTTAGGGTTATATTTTATGTGGTTAAAGGTTAGTGAAAAAGAAATCGGAAAGGGAATTAATGTTGCTTGTTCCTGAAAAATTAAAGCTTTATATTTCTTGGGGAGCACCTTGAAGAAGAAGAAGGAATAAGATGGGGGATTTTGTTATTTTTTCCTAAATAACGCTGACCGAAAGCTACCTTGCAAGTTTGGGAGGCTTTTGTTGTTGATTTTTCAACTCTTGGTCAGCATTTGCCAATATAGTTTTGCATATTCCTACTGCATGCATAACTCAACTGACATTAACAAATAGATTGTTTTTTTTTATCTAAGGAATTCGACAATTTGTTATTAATCCTTGGGGTAGCTATGTTATGAAGCAGAGAATGTAGCCTTTTAGTGACATCTTAAGTGTTTCAGCGCCTAGCAACAGGGGAGCCAGACCTTGACCCAGGTCGGGAACCGGAGCCTCCCTTTGGAAAGAAGAAAGAAGAAAAAGCAGTATTAAAATCAACATATGCAGCTGAAATATACTACAACATACATATTTTGTATATCCAATTCCATTCGGCCTGTGATTCAAAATAGCTCTCAAAGCAAGGTTCAAAACTGGTTGAACTTCGCTCAATAGAATTAGGATTCAATTCAATAAGGTGGCATCTTTATTATACTTCAGAAATGGCAGCTGTCACAAATCGTGGACAGCCACTGAGAAGGATGAAGCAGAGTTTACATTGCTTCCATTTCAAATTCAACACACACTTTCTCTATTTTCCTCCCATGTAATGGAGTTCTTAGCCTTCCATTTTCCAAGCTCATTTGATAGTGGCCGTTGTATGTTTGCAATTCTTTGCATTCCCGTTCTGAGTATTGACTGCCACTAATAGAACAATAGGGATGATGTATTGGATAAAGAATGGATAGAGAATAGCAATTAAATTTTGATTCACAATTTGGCAATTCTGATTACTTGAAATCAGGTAGTAGGTAAACAAAGCATTTTGTAGCATCTTCAATTAAGTTCATATAGATACTCTCTGTCATACCTAGAAAAACTGTGAATCCATCTTTTGAAAAAGGAGAAATAGTATTAACTCTAATGTTTGCCTAGAATTCCAAGTTTTTAACAAACATTCATAACAGTGAATCGATAATAATGTACTTTGCAAGAATAGTTCATAATCTCTGTATTTGTAATCCTGTTATACATTTTGCCTGTGTTCACAAATTTGAGAAAGAGAAATAAATCTGCAAATCTCATATTTTGACATATTTCCAGCACCAAATAATTTTGTGATTTAGCTTCCAACCCTAGTTCGATATTTCAGAAATAAAACCTTTGTACTTCCTCAAAATATAGGAAAAATTAAGGTGGTTCTCATAAACCCAGAATATTCCATGAAATCAGTTTCTAGTTCATGTTTTGAGTACTTTCACCCTCTCTACTACAGGTAGTCCTTGACTCACAGCAGTTCATTTAGTGAAAGTTATAACGGCATTGAAAAAAGTGATTTATGACCATTTTTCACACTTAGGAGCCTCGCAGCATCCCCATGCTCATGTGATCAAAATCCAGATGCTTGGCTATGGACTTATATTTATGATGGTTGCAATGTCCAAGGTTAGGGTTTGTGACTTTCTGACAAACAATGAGGAGGCCAGATTTACTTAGCAACTGTGCTACTAACTCAACAACTGCAGTGACTCACTTAACAAATGAGGCAAGAAAGGTGGCAAAATGGGGCAAAACTCCCTTAACAATTGTCTCATTTAGCGAGAGAAATTTTGGGCTCAGTTGTGGCCGTAAGGTCGAAGACTACCTGTAGTTGAGTGTCTTGCAAAAGTACCCTTTCAGGATGAATATTGCCACCTGTCCTTTATTCGTTTTGCAGCCTTCCTAGGAGAGCTGCAAAAGGAAGGCAGGAACCAGAAACAGAGAAGATTTAGCTCAGCAGCTATCAGATTGATTTAAAGGATTGGGTATTAAGGAACCTTGGTTCTCCCCCCCCCCCCCAATTTTTAAATACATGCTTCTGCCTATCTCCTGTTGCCGGGTGCATTCCTTAGATTTCTAAAATTTATGCTTCCATAATTACTTGTTGATTCAGAAGGCACCGTACTACCTTATTTCAATAATTCACTGTTCATTTTTAATCTCAAATTACTCAGCCACAACATTATTGCTTAGTTTCATAAATGACAGAGCACTGTAATTATACTTAATGGCTTATTAATTATGTTCCATGAATCATTGATTTCTATGTTATTGTAGTCCTATTAAATCCATTACTTGTCATGGAAGCTCTCCTTAAATTTGTTCTGGTTTTAGGAACCAGGGTTTTTAAAAAATATATATCTGGTGGAATATAATAACAGGGACCATTTCATGCTAAGTTACTGTCAAAAATAAACCTGTATTTTTGCCGGTGCTTAGAAAGAAGTTGGAGGGAACTTTTTTGGGGGTAATAAGAAGGCTGAGCAAAATAAAATAACAAAACTGTCTCTAATAGATAAAAATTATTAGGAGAAAACATAAATGAAACTGTCTAGGCTAAAAGCCCAGGCTATTCTGAACTAACTTTTACCAGCTCTAAGGAGAATAGTCAACAGTGGAAGTTGTGAGATTCTCAAGGAAAACATCGAAACTTGGCTTACAAAATTAGTAACATTTATATATTTGTGTGGAGGTGTGAGCAGCTGCTTTGAAACTGTTAAAACTGGGGAAAAGGGAAATATTTAAAACTGAAGAAAATGAGAAAATAATAATACAAGCTTTAAAAAAGTGAATGGAATATTTTTCCACATGTACTTCAAAGGGAACAATATTTATTTTAGCGGAACTTCATTCTCCAACATCATCATTTTGAAGATCTAATTCACCCAGTTCTAATATGAAGTAGTTCCTTTTTTCTCTCAGAAAAAAATCAAAAAATTCATAACCTGCAATTTGGACAGATCTTTCCAAAATATCCAATTTGTATAATTACTAGTGCATAACATCGCCAAAAGCATTGCTGATTTTTTTTTTAAAGTTGTTAAAAAGTTGTTGTTATGAACGTTTAATTTTGTATAGTACAGCAAATCGTTATTTACTCATTGGCTGAGAGAGTGATAGGCCCATAGTCACCCATCCAGTGTTCATGCCTAAGAAGCTGGTATAGAGTTATGGTTCAGGTATTGGACCGATATGAAGAGGATCCAAGTTTGAGACTACTCTCATTTTTTCTACATTTGAAACAAAATTATTAAACTATAAATTTCTAAAGCTCTTTATTTCACTCAATGCATATTAACATCGAGTTGGGGGCAAACTAGTGGTGGGATTCAAAACTTTTTACTACCAGTTCTGTGGGTGTGGCTTGGTGGGTGTGGCAGGGGAAGGATACTGTAAAATCTCCATTCCCTCCCCACTCCAGGGGAAGGTTTCTGCAAAATTCCCATTTCCTCCAGATCAGCTGGGACTCGGAAGGCAGAGAATAGATGGGGGGTGGTGGTGGAGCCAGTTAGAGGTGGTATTTACTGGTTTTCCAAACTACTCAAAATGATTGCTACCAGTTCTCCAGAACTCGTCAGAACCTGCTGAATATCACCTCTGTGGTAATTCATGGATCTGACATTACTTTTCCCTATGTGATGGGATTCCATCACATAGATGGATTTTGTTACATATACTATTTGTATTTCTCTCTGCTTGGATGATTCTTTACATTTAGACTGATACTAATAGTAGTATTTGCCTTAGTTTAGATTTTTTTAATGTTGTAATCAGACATCCAAACTGTTTTCCTCTTTCCAATCTTTTAGACAATCGCTTAAGACTATTTCCTGGACTGCTTGAATGAATGCAATATATATTAGCAATAGATAAGGAACATTTTCTTATCCCTGCATAATGTTGGTTACTTTTGCTATTTTTAGAAGTATTATCTTTACCAGTCTAAACAATTTAGACAGTGTGCCCTGGCCATCATAGCGGTATCCTTTGTGCCCCTTGTGAGCATATTTATGCTCATAGAATTTGCCACTTCCATATCCAGGTCTGTGAGTTTCGCCACCCTGCAAAAGAGAAAAGCAAAATTACAAATATCGGTAGATTGCCATTAAAATGCAGAACCATCCTTCAGGAAACAGTACTAAATGATCAAAGGCTGAATTGTATCAAAGAATATGGCTGCAGGCCTAATGTCATTTATCCTAGGGAAGCCACTGGCTTCTGTGCGAAAGTTTATAGCTCTGTGTCATAGATAGCAAGCAGAATGGGATTTTTTTTTTGCAAATAACTAGTGATGAAAGAAAATATTTGAACAATTATTGAGAAAAAAGATACTTGGGGAACATTTCTAGCAGAGATAGTGGAAGGTGAATTCAATTCCATTAAAATTGACATTCTATATATACAACTTATCTTAGCCTAGATTCCCATTGTTTGGAAATTGCCTGAGGTGATAATGATCCATAATTACTTATATTACAATTACTCATTTTTGTATTCATTCTACCAAACAGTAACAAATGAGAGCACTTAATGGCAGACTATCAGAAGGAGATGCTGGTACAATAAGTGCATCCATCTTTAAAGAATGAAATCCCTAGAAAATATTATATTGAATATTATCCAGAAAAACAGAAAAAAATGGGACATTTTGAGCAGGTACTTACAGATCATTGACATCCGCTTTTGAAAAGCATTATTAAAAATGAACGAAAGAATTGTTCAACATAATTGTGTAATTGTATGAAGAGAACAAGTAATTCAAAGAATTTCCAAATAGTAATCTGCTTTGTAACTAGTTCTTCAAACGAAAACCTCATTTCCAGCATTGGTAATATGCAGCCTTAATGATAAACTTATGAAAATTGCCTCAGCCAACACATTACAATTATGTCTTTATTTTTAAGTGTTTCCTATCAAAGTAATGACCTGGCTCAACCTTCCAAGCAGCAAGCACATCCAGCAAGTTTTCTATGGTTTCCAACTGTTATTATGAAAAAAAATCAGTAGGATTACTGTGTAGATAATTAAGGCATTTCACCAGGGATGTAAAAAGCAGTTAGTATTCACTTCTAAGAGTTTGCAAAAGGGTCAGTTCATAATAGGCATTGCCAACACTCCATGATCATATTCAAATGCAATCTTATTGCAAATTACTGGTCTATGACTGGTCCCTTCTGTTTATATCTTTCTTGCACTTCTACAAAATTCAAGGTGCTTCAGCCATAGTCTTGTAAATTTGCAATAGTTTTCATAAATACCTTGTGGGCATTTTTACCCAAAGGCAAAGTATAGAATATTCTACTTGGGTGTAAATTAATGGAACAATATAGTTATCTTCCAATATCATTTTATAGCTGAGCTTCCTGATGGAGATAACAATAGCACATAAACTTATATACCACTCCATACTGCTGTACAGCACTTTCTGAGCAGTTTTCTCCCAACGATCTGGATCCTCATTTTACTGAGACTGTTCTAGGTATCCGTTGGGTGAAGTAGCTTGAAACTGCTCTCAGCTGGACTCTGCCTATTGCAAGTCCTTTGGACTTGTCTGAGGCCCAATTTAGTATGACTTCCTAGAGAAAAGCTATGAGGGATCTAAATGGGGAAGAACAGCTTTGGGTTAACCCAAGCAAACTTGAGGGGCTGTGAGATTTGGGATCAATCAGGTCTGGAGTTGGGACAATATAAACCCTTCCCTCACCAGCCACAAATCCAAGTATCTAACTCTGACAAACTTTCATAAAGTCTTAAAGTCCTGGGATTTTTCCCTAGAGCATTAACCAATGATATTGGTTAAGCTTGTCCAGTAATCATTTTGGGATGTTTGCAAATTGGTCTCAATTGTGGCATAGTGTTGTATTGTTGTGGCTTTCTGTTATTAATCATTCTATTTATAATTTGGTTAGTCTTACGTCAGCTATCTAAAGTCGCTCTTTGTGAGTTGGGAGTTAGATATATGAATAGAAAGATGATGGATGGAAGATGATTGTAGATATATACCGAAGGTATAGATTTAGATAAATTCATTGTCACATCGCCTTAATGTGAACACTCTCAAGAAAAGCCACTTTAAGATAAAGATTAAAAATTGTGGATTATGAACAAGAGGGAGAAATAATCTTTGACTTTGAAGCTCCTTTGTCTGGTTGTCACTAACAGTACATTTTTATAAGCTTACTACTCTTTCTCTCAGCAAGAAATTACCATATTTTTGGACTATAAAATGCACCGGTGTATAAGACGCATCAAGATTTCAAAGAGGTAAGTAAGAAAAATAAGGTTTTGTCCTTCCCTGTCCCCAGTGGCACTCTGCAGGCTCCAGCAGGGCTGGAGGAAGGCAAAAACGCCTCCATTTTTGCAAAACATGGCTCATTTTTTGCAAAAATGGAGGCATTGTTGCCTTCCCTCAGCCCCACTGAACCCTGCAGAGTGCCACTGGGGCCTGAGGGAAGGCAAAAATGCCTCTATTTTTGCGAAAAACGACCTATGCTTTGGCCGTTTTTCATAAAAATGGGATGTGGGGGTGGGACTTCGGGAGCCTGTATTCGATGTATAAGATGCACCAACATTTCTATGTTCTTTTAGGGGGGGGGAAGGTGTGTCTTATACTCCGAAAATTATGGTAATCTGTTTTCACAGACATTTGATGAACAGGGTGACTGCTTTAAGTGACCTTTTTAATTTCCAGAGATATCCCAATCCATGATAAGAATCCAAACTGATAGCTCTACCTCCTTTCAAGTCTGACTAGCATTCTGGTCCTCTCTAGCTCCAGGGTAAAGACATGGAGCCAAGTACATAAAAAGATTTGCCCAAGGAAGAAAAAAAAATGTATTATTTGTTCTCTACATCAGGACTCCCCAACCCCCACTCTGCAGACCGGTACTGGTCCATGGCCCATTGGGACCTGGGCTGTACAACTGATGGGCAAGCATATGAAATTTTACTTGTGCATGTGTGGGATTAGGTTGTGTGCACGTAACCATCCCCTCCTCCACTGCCACTAATGCCAATCCATGCAACCAGAAAGGTTTGGGATCACTGCTCTACATCATTATCATAAACACAATTCGGCTTTTCCTACAGTTTCATATTTTACATCTTCATTTTTTTTACTTTAAAAAAATGGTCGAAGAATGCGTAACTTCTCAGTATATGACAATGTTGTAAATATAGGGCAAATCCAATAGAGTACTGTGCTCTTGAACCCATAAAGAATTGGAGCTTTGTACCGTTCATAGTAGAAACCCACCCTTTCCTTCCCCTGCCCCTCCTCCGTCCCACGGACATACAGAACATTTAGGGAACCTTAAAAGAATGCAATTTGCCATGCAGTGAAGGTGCTCTGTGCTCAGGAATCTTAATTTAAGCTTGACTCATTTCAGGATAAAAGCAAGCAATAAAATCATGAATATAAAGAAACTGCTTTGGAACCAGGAATGGATCAGTAAGAGTAAAGCAAACAAGCCAAAGAATAAATAAAAGAATAAACAAATATATACTGGAATTCTGCATCAGCTACAGAAAAGCAAGACAGCAAACTGATGCCCTTTGGGCCTGGGGAAAACAAAATAATTGCGAAGGGAAGCATGTTTATCACCTACCCAGCTAAATCTGCTGAAGGATAATCCTCTCCCCTGCACATGTAAGAAACAAACAAAGTGACATGATAACCACCATGGACTTTAAAGACACTGAGCATGCCAACAGCTGGTAGAAAAGGATTATCACAGTCGGTTGTGTGGATTAAAATATCTGAAGTCCAAGATGTTTGGATTGCAGTTGTGATGTGGGACTGTAGAAGAGTTTACCACATTACACCTTTCAGATGTTCATCATAAAACCCATTGTCTAATGTGTACATCAATTTTACCAAAGGGATTGGTTGTCTGTCTATTGCAGGATTGTTCACAATAAAGCATTTCAAGTGTTGTTGTATTTTTGAGGACAATGAACTATGGTCCAATGTTCTGCATAATGAGTACTTTTCATCCACCCACAGTCTCGGTCTCTGCTATTTTATTAGGTCAGAATTTGAAACAAGGTAGTTTGGCTTTCTGTATTCAGAAGCTGAAGCTGTAGAGAAATTTGAGGGGGGAAATGGAGCGAGTAAACTGTGGGAGTGGTTGTTGTGGGGAAAACAGGAGAAGGAAGAAATAATTGGTATGTTTTCCACCTCGAGTTGTATATGAAAAAAGGGCAGGATAAAAATCTAAAAAGATCCTGTGCTTGTAAAGATTAAATTGGATATTGAAATACAGGGAATCCTTGGCTTAATATCCCAATTGAGCCCAAAATTTCCATTATTAATCAAGGCAGTTGTTCAGTGAATTTTGACACAGTTTATGATCTTTCTTGCCATACTTGTTAACTTGTTAACTTACCAACATGGTTGTTAAGTGAATCTGGCTTCCCCATTGACTTTGGTTGTCAGAAAGTCACAAAAGGGGACCACATGACTTCGGGACACTGCAACCTTCATAAATACATGCCAATTGCTAAGTGTCTGAATTTTGATATAGCAATAGCAGTAGCAATAGCAGTAGACTTATATACCGCTTCATAGGCCTTTCAGGTCTCTCTAAGCGGTTTACAGAGAGTCAGCATATTGCCCCCAACAATCTGGGTCCTCATTTTACCCACCTCGGAAGGATGGAAGGCTGAGTCAACCCTGAGCCGGTGAGATTTGAACCGCTGACCTGCTGATCTAGCAGTAGCCTGCAGTGCTGCATTTAACCACTGCGCCACCTTGGCTCTTCCTAGTCACGTTACCATGACTAGGCTGCAATGATCGTGAGTGTGAAAAACAGTCATACGTCACTTTTTCAGTGTAACTTGGAATGGTCACTAAAAAAAATGGCTATAATCAAGGACTACTTGTAACAAGCCACAGAATGCAAAGAATCATTTCATCCTGTCCTCCGGAGGGAGCCAGCACAGCCTTAATGCTTAAGACTGTTTCTAATTTCCATTTATCTGGACTCCTTTGCTTGGTCATCAGACCTTGGTGGCCCTGGCTGCTGTTTCTTAATGGAAGTCAGCTTGTACTAAGGCCTCTCTTGTTTATACTTGAATAATCAGTGGAAGGGGCAGCCTCATATGTATCACTGAGATCTAGCTGGTATCAAGGAAGAAGGGGAAGCCCACTCCAAAAATGTGGCCAACCCAGGTTTGGGTGTGGCATCAACCACGACCTCAGGACATTTTATAATCCATGTGAATCTTGTGGTTTTCAGTGGTGTTGCCTTGTTAATGAAGTTGGGCATGAAGGATCAGATAGGATTGCTACAGCAGCACAGACTGTGGTCAGATGTAGGCAATAGTTTTTTAAAGCAACCCAATATGCGGTAAATGCATCATTTAGACTACATTGGACTGGAAGGTTATTGAAGTATTTTTTTTTAAAAAAGGAAACCTTTCTTTCTTTTCTTTATCACAGGTTTCGTAGGTTAATATATTCACAGCAAGCACTTACTTTTGCCTGAAGAGGAGGAGTTGTTCTGGGTGACACCTGAAAATCAATTTAAAAAAATAATAATTTGCAAATATATACTGTATATTTGGAATCTCTCTCTCTCTCTCTCTCTCTCTCTCTCTCTCTCTCTCTCTCTCTCTCTGTCTCTGTCTCTGTCTCTCTGTCTCTCTGTCTCTCTCTCTCTCTCTCTCTCTCTCTCTCTCTCTCTCTCTCTCTCTCTCGTGTGTAATTCCATGGTTAAGTTACAAATGACCAATAGATGGCAGCAAAGGCAAATTTTTCTTTCTCATTACTGCTATCTAGTGGGTGTCTAATTTTCTGCACCCATACCTGGTACCCACCTGCTTTTCCATTTTCTTCCCAACATAATCAGCTAATTAATACATTGAGATGTTTAGATATGACTGAAACTGGTGACAAAATGTTGCACCGATTTTTTTTTCCATCTAAAGTTTTCATATTTCTGCCAATATTGGGACTTGTTTAAATTTTAAATTAAATTCTTTTCTTCATGGGACAGGTTCTTGAAATCTGAGTTGGTTGTTACTTTAAGCCCCTTTCTCAACTTTAGCAGATTGAAGAATTTGGACTTCAACTCCCAGAATTCCCCGGTCAGCCATGCTGGCTGCGGAATTCTGGGAGTTGAAATTCATGTCCCTTCAACCTGCTAAGGTTGTGAAACACTGTGATATGCAAATAGTATCAGCATTCAGGAAGAGGCTTATCATTACAAATTAAGAAGCCTTCCTAGATAGCAGGGATTCACTGGTAGGCCATGTTGATAAGACATCACTCAGTTCAGCTAACCGTATCATTGTGGCTTGCTCTTTATCCATAAGTAATCCCGCCACAAACAGCTGCAGGGAATAATGCTGGCTTGTCCTACTTCTTGTTTAATATAACTTTGTCCTCCTATTTAACATGCTCAGTGATGTTTATTGGCGAGTTTTCCATCTTTAAAAATTTGGAGGCCTCTCTGCAAACATTTCTTAAGCTTGTTGTTATCTCATTGTCTGTTCGGTGGGCATAGGGAGAGGCATGCATACAAATACACCGTTATCTACCAGGATCAGAGGTGGGTTTCTACCGATTCAGACTGGTTCGGCCAAGTAGGTAGTAACTCGGCCTGCCATGCCCCCAAACCAGTTCTCTCGGCAGCGCCATAGGTGTCGCCATCTTGTTTTTTGCTTCTGCACATGCGCAGAAGCATTTTTTAGTGCTGCACATGTGCACATAACGTGCATCAAGCGCATGTATGCCACTGAGTGAACCGGCAGTAGCAGGAACCCACCCCTGATCAGTATGTGCTATTGGCTAGTTATAATACAGACTAAAGCTTCAGGATTGATAAAGATTGGTGATCAATACCACTATTAGACGTGTTTTAACTGATACATAATTAGTAGTTCCTTGCTGTTAAACTTTCAATCAAAGCTATTTGAATGGGATTGCATGGCCCTAGCATTTTTTTAGGAAACCGCTTAAATCTGCTCAAGCTCATTACAGGGACATCAAACATTAGAAGGGTTATCCGTGTCACAGTGCTGTTCTCTTCAGAACACTTTTGAAGTCCCAAAGCCACGACTCTTGCAACCAATTCTGTTAAGTATGTGATACTTCTCAGACAGATCTTGTCATTAAAATCAGCTTTATAACGCCAAGTGAGAAATTAAGACTTAGCTACCAAGTAGTAATTCGCGTTCTTCATCTCAGAAGTAGCCAATAAACCTGGGCTTTTGAATCATGATGTGGCATACTTTGCTTTGAAGCATGTTACTAGAGAGAAAGGAGCTGAAGACACCTATTACTTTCACCACTCATTCTGTATTCATTGTAAATTTATTTCACCTCTAAGTTATCAGATGGGATTGCACAATGTCAGATTAGTTCATCTTTAGGAGTTTGAATGTCTGTCTGCACTTTTTCAGAAGTTTGGAAATTTATTTTGAATAATAGCAGCAGCTGTTCAGGCACACTTCTGTCTGTATGACTGGAAGACTGGGTTTATACAGATGAATATTAGAGATTTACAAATCTCTATACAATTAAAGAAACAGAAAGAGTCTTTTAAACACTATCTATCTCTCTGTGTGTGTGTGTTGGGGGGTATGTGGTGTGTGTGTGGTGTGTAGTGTCTAATAGACTACTTCTGATCTCTCTCTCTCTCTCTCTCTCTCTCTCTCTCTCTCATCTATCTATGTATCTATCTATTCATTCTCTCTGTCTCTCTCTCTCTGTCTCTCTGTCTCTCTGTCTCTCTGTCTCTCTGTCTCTCTCTCTGTCTCTCTCTCTCTCTCTCTCTCTCTCTCTCACACACACACACACACACACACACATGTTACATAAATTCAAGGCAATATGACCAGTGAGTGATGATCTCAGCACTTAAGAGTAGTTTCTCAGCTTTTTCTCTGGGATTGTGTCTTAGTCATAGTTTATTATTCCAGTATAGTGGTCAGAATTCCCTCCTTAGATCTAACAATAATAGCCAAGAGATGATCCCATAACTGCAGAGGTAGCCTAGGTATTATTTTCAAATCAATCTGATATAGGGGGAAAATAAATTACAAATAGAATAAATAGTTGAAATATTTTGATTAACCCTGGGGAATTTATAATCTAATCCTATAAATGATGATTAAGTACCAGAAAGTTTGCCTAAGCTCAAATATATTGATTATCTGAAACAACTCCCACATGTATACGTAGGTTAAATCCACAGATAGGCACATGAGTGCACATAAATGTGTGTTTACACATCTCTACCCAAAGTGGTTATTTATTTCACTGTAGTAGATGGTTTCCTAAATTCTTTTGAATTTGTAGGACATATCCTCCTATGGAATAGAACAGAGCTGGATTTATGGATAAATAGCACTAGCACTTAGACTTATATATTGCTTCATCATGCTTCACAGCACTTTCTAAACATTTACAGAGTCAGCATATTGCCCTCAACAATATGGGCCCACATTTTACTGATCTCAGAAGGTTGGAAGGTTGAGTCAACCTTGAGTCGGTCAGGATCGAACTCCTGGCAGTGGGAATGCAGAGTTAGCCTGCAATACCACATTTTAACCACTGCGCCACCACATCTCTTGGGAATTAAAGATTTCCATACCCATTGAGGCCTGTGGATGAGAACAATCCCTTTGCAACTCCCGCCTACCAAAACTACTTGGAGCCCTGGCAGTTCATGTTTCCCCAAGACATAAAAGTAGAAATGACATAGAAGAAAGTAAAACTTACAATGTTCCTGAAGAAGTGGACTACTGGGTTTTCATCCACATAGCGTCCATGGTAAGATCTTGGATGAGGCAGAGAACTTACGTGGCTAACTCTGGAGGCATGGTGATAGTCCTGAAACACAGGGTAGGGTCATACCTGTAGATCAGCATGTATTCCGAAAGTAATTAATGTTCCCCTCTTGAAATCAAATCAAGAAAACAACATAGATGTATCCATTTAATTGTCACAGAGTTGCATTTGATTTGATAAAAACATAACATTTTTAAAAACTGAAAGTTGGAGCTATATTTCCAATGACTATTACATTTATAGCAAGGGACGTGCTGTCTGGAGAATTCTGGGAGTTGAAGTCCACAAATCTTAAAATTGCCAAGGTTGGACACCCCTGATTTAGAGGCTATTGCTAAGATGCTTTAATTGATTTATCTCTTAAAGCTCATTTCTTTTCAAAACTAACTCTTTATGCTTTAATTCCAAGGACAGGAAAGAACTCATTTGGAAAAGAATAACTCTTCCGGTTTCCAAGCAAATACTTTTTTTTTAACTTCTTCAAAAATCTCTCTTGAAGTTCAAGCAATTTGAGATTGTTTGTATGCATATCAAATATAGTATATTGTTATTAATTTGCAATCCAGTTTCCTCCATGTATCTACCTATTGTTCAATTGCAAGGATATGAAGGATATGGAATACAGAACTCCTTCCAACTCTTTTAGCAAAATGGCTGTACGAGGTCTCTGTAGTTTTATTTATGTACATAAATATTTCATTTATTTATTTATTAAATTTGTTTGGTGCCCATCTCCCCTCAGGAGACTCTGGGAGGCTAGCAATGTTAATAGGTAAATAATGCCTATGTTGCATTAATGTGTATCTAACTTTATCTGGGGTTTAATCAACTTAATCAAGTAGAATACAAATTTGTGCCTCTATGAGTATCTATGTTTCTGCTCTCCCCTTATGTTGCATCTGCATGCTTGTGTATATGTGTACACCAGGAACTTGCACAAGTTTCACTCTAAGCCAGGGATGTGCAACTTTAAGGCCTGTGGAGATTGGGGAACTGGGAGTTGTAGTCCAAGTTTAGTTGCCAAGGTTGGACATGCCTGCTCTAAGCCACGTAAAACAGGATGGAACAAGGCAGAGGGAATTTGAGCTTCTACCCAACCTATTTTCCCATCAGGATATATTGGGAGAATTTTTTTCTGGATTGCTTTTCGTCACAGCCCAAGATTGGATCTAGGCCAGTTTAAAGCTTGAGGTTTCTTTTGCTAGCTTCTGCTGCCACACCAAATTTCATTGTTTTCATTCTGTTCTGTTTCCAGAGAATTATCCTGCTGAGAGACAGGCAGAGTCATGAGCCTCTTAACCCAATTAACCTTTCCAACCCTCTGTTGAGTAGAAAAGAATAAAAAGAGAGAGGTCAGATGAGGCTAGCCAAATGGATTATTTTCCCTGGCCCTCTAAATTCCAGGGTAGATACAGAAAGCCATTTAAGAGTTGGTCACCTCTTTAAACTCAATACAGAAAGTATGTAAACATATGAAAAATAAGTCACCAGTAGCACTTAATTCTGGGCATGATTGAACATTTAAAATGTGACTGGATGCTGTATTGTATGCTGTATTTTGTGAGAACTGATTTCCACAAAAAATCTCCACTGAAATTTTTAGAAGCAATGCTGGATTAACATGATCCAGAAGAAGTTAGCAAATCATTATCTTTTATTAAACCAAGCATTACTCTAAACCTAATTGTCTTTAAGTCTTTAGGCATCGGTGTTTAAAACATGCATGGCAAAAATGAAGTATGAAATTATAAGAAAAAACTGTTGTTAAACTAGTGATAATGAACGTTCTTTCTATTTCTATTCACATATACATACACATACTCATACATCATATATATATACACACAGACACATACTCATACATTCAGTTGGCCCTCTGCTTATACCAATAGCAATAACATTAGGCTTATATACCACTTCACAGTTCTTTACAGCCCTCTCTAAGCGGTTTACAGAATCAGCATATTGCCCCCCAACAATCTGGGTCCTCATTTTACCCACCTTGGAAGAATGGAAGGCTGAGTCAACCTTGAGCCTGGTGAGAGTTGAACTGCCAAATTGCAGGCAGCCGGCAGTCAGCAGAAGTAGCCTGCAGTACTGCATTCTAACCATTGTGCCACTGCAGCTTATGCTGTGAGATTCTAACAAGGGACACAGCCAATTCTTGTCCTTACTGTGATTTTCTTTTGGGAGTGCTTAGTTAAGGTTGACAACGGAAACCTCCCAGGGGCAAGTCTCTTCAATCCTCAGCCTTAATACCACCTAAATATTGGAAATGTTGCTTTTGGCTATTTTGACATAATGTCAGCTGCTAGGAACATGGAGCATACAGCCCTAAGCCACAGGCAACCTGTAATTGACTTCATGTATCACACCATGAACTAGATAGGTCATAAGGACAAATGGAATCTCCACAGAATGATGTAGAAAGAAATGAATTTGTTCAGCGTTGCAAGTAGTACATCCTCTCCTCCTCCATAATATTGCATCTAGTTTTGCAAATCTTCAAAACTAATATGTCATCTTGGCTACATAAAGATCAGCAGTTGGAGAAGTGTGATTGTAGCTATCCATACAATTATTCATTTGAAGGGCTACTTGATGTCTTGGATGGCGAACGGAGGGTAGGACACTGTCCTCTCTTGAAATCACTTTCCTTATTTAAGAATGATTAGCTGCCCAATCTGGAGGGATTTAAAATATGTGCTGTACAGTTTTTCTTCTACCTGCCACCCTATGAAGAATTTTGTGTAACTTAAAAATTCCCATTGTTGTATATCGGTGGAACTCCTGATTCTGCTCCCTGCCTTCAGCCTGTAACCTGGAAGACTATACACAAAAATATGACACAATGCGCAGTAAATAATATATGAAAGAGTGTGCATTTTAGAATATAAATTTCATGAACTTTTCTTGGGTATCATAAAAATATGCATATACTTACCTTTAGTTGCAGGAAGACCTACATTAAAATTTGAATATAGTGTCTGAATGAGTCATCTTTGCTTTTGCCACTAATGCTGGCTTGTCATTATAGATCTCAGATGCTTCGAAAGAAAGTTCACAAAGTACTTCAAAATTACACAGTTATGTTTTTAGGTTTTTAAAATTCTGTTTATTAAAATACGTAGCTTGCTCTTTATGAAAACTTCTATAGTTTTCTATTTTTAAAAAAATATGTCTCTGTTAACATGTAATCAGGGGTAAAATCCACTTACAGTTGCTACCAGTTTGGTAACAATGTGAGCACATGCCTCCTCGCATGCACAGGACCTTCCGCGCATGTGCAGAGCGCATCTGTAAAGGTAAGCAAACAGTGAGGGGGAAATCCTGCTTTCTAGCTAATATAAATCATGTGTCACAGCTGATTGTTGGAAAAACTGGTTCGCCTGAACCAGTAGCATTTTTTTTTACTATTGGTTTGGGTGAACGGTAGCATTTTTATTGCCAGTTCGGGCAAACTGGTTCAAACTGATAGTATTCTACCTCTGTAGGTAATGCAAATTCCAGCACTGATTTGATCCAGTCACTCCTGTAAGGAAAGATTTGTCCCAAAGAGAATAATGGAATAACAGAACTGGAAAGGACCTTGGCGGTCTTCTAGTGGAACCTCCTGTTAGAGTCTGCTAACTTCCCAATGTTTAATGTCGACTGTTTATCAGATGGTCCATTGTCTCTTCTGATGTTCATTGTTAAGATGAAATTCTACAGGTCTGTGAAAATGAGGCTCTTTAGATCAATCCTCATGGGAATCCATTACAATTTATATCCAAGGCTGGGTGGTGAGAATTTTTTTTAAAAAAGAAGGAACAAATGGGGTAGATAAATATACTGGCTTCATTCACGATAGCACCATCTTTGATTGTGTATGCCACTGCAGATTTTTCTTGATGCGGGAAGAAAAGAGACAGCTTCCTTTAAAAAATACTTTCTTTTTTGCTCTGGCTGGACGGTCATAATTGCTTAATACATCCTGAATCATGTGTTGCCACAGCACAGATTTGAGTTAATAGGCCAGGATAAAGGATATGTTAGAGACCCATCTTGTTCAAAGATGCCTATTAGATAAATGTTTGGAGACATAGGAAGAAGCCTGTGAAACATTAGCCTGAGGCAGAGACACAGATTTGAATATTCTGTGAGAGATCAAAACCGTACAAGCAAAAATACAATCTGGCTCTCTCAATTACATCTATTGAGCTTCAAATATTAGAATTAAACAAAGTTTTTATTTTTTAATGGGCTCTGACTGCGTGGCAGGAGACTACAACTTTCAGTGCTGCATTTTAGTTAAAAGTTATTCTTCTTCATCCTGAACCAATTATTCCACAGATGGCTTTCTGTGAGCAGATTGGAGACTTAATGGTTTTTGTTATTCCACCATCACCTTCAAATTTCTGAAAATGTTTCTTCTCAAGTAACCATTACAAGTTGGAATAGTTTTTATCAACTCCGCAAATGCAATTCAATCATATCCACATGGTAAACTAAACTGAGTCAGTGGAAAGAAAATGCGAAATTATGGAAGAAACGTCCTTTTAAAACCAAGTGAATGACTGGCTTTTTTGAGTGATCACTCAGATGCTGTGAAAATGATTTTTTTATGAAGGAAGGAAGAGAGGGAGTCAGGGAGGGAGGAAAGGAAGGAGGGACGGAAAGGAGGGTGGGAGGGAAGGAGGGAGGGAGGAGGGAGGGAGGAAGGATGGAGGAAGGAGAGAGGGAAGGAGGGAGGGAAGGGAGAGAGGGAAGGAAGAGAGGGAGGGAGGAAGGAAGGGAGAGAGGAAGGAGAAAGGAAGGAAGGAAAGGAGGGAAGGAAGAGAGAGAGGAAGGAAGAGAGAGAGGAAAGAAGGAAGGAAAGGAGGGAGGGAAGGGAAGGGAGGGAGGGAGAAAGAAAGGAAGGAAAACATAGATTGGAAATGCAGTAAATGTCAAACTAAAACTTTTCGAAATTCTGCCATTTCTGCTTTATTCCAGTAAAGGAAGACTTGTTGACAGAACACTACCTAACAATGCTTAGTGGTTCTCAAGTCAGAGTGTTCTCTGGAGAAAGACTTTCCATTTTTAATTCATTTTAAACATCCCAATCTCCTTTTCCAATAGCCAGTTTTCAACCACACGCAAAAAAAGAGATACACCCTGGTCATGAATGAAAATGAAACTCAAGAGGACTCCTACAAACATCCAGCCTGCACCTGCTGCAGTGGGATTTTTTCTCTCTCAATGTACGCTGTAGAAATTCTGGGATGTCTCTCATCCGGAAGGCACCAGGTTGGGGGAAGACTTCAGTAATTGGAAGCTTCAAGCTGAACGGTGGCCATCTTACCGTCTGTTTGTTTGGTTTGAACAGATTTGGTTTTACAAATAAGATTGGCACACTTCCGTCTCAGGTGCCTTCATCAAAAATAAATAAATAAAAATCCTGACTGCCTTCAATTGCCTGGGGAACCAGTTCTGCTGAAACACAGGAGACGGGAGGGCCATCTCCATCTCCAGCTTTTGTAACTAAGCAACAAGAATTACCAAGGCAACCAGACACTTTCAGGTAGATAAAAGCTAGTAGATAAGAGCTGAGTGGTGTTGTGACTCTGGACTGAAAGCTCTTTAAACCTGCCAGTCATCTAACTAAAGTACTGGGGGGAATGGAGAAGAAAGTTGGGGCTGTAAAGCTTTGTTGTTGTTGTTGTTGTTGTTGTTTTCAACCGCCAGGCTTCCCCTTTTTCTCTTAAAGAAGATGGGCTACAAAGGGAGGGCTCTTCTTATCCTTGAAATTGATTCCGACATCTGAAAGCTGTGTGTTCTCCAATATCTTTGTAGCTGTATCAAAAGTATAGTTGTTACCTTTTTTGGTTTCTTTTAGAAACACAAGCCACTCAGTTCTGGTTACCTGAAATCTTAGGTTTTTTTAAAAAATTTCAATCGAAATAGAGGTGTTTAACGGTTTTTATGTATCGGTTTTATGATATTATGCCCCAGAGTCGCTATATGAGAGAGTTGTGTAGACGTGACAAATGCATTGAAGAATAAAATTAAATTGCTCATTTTTTGACTCGTGCCAAACAAAGCCTTATTCTGAGTTTTTGCTATTGAAGTATTATCAATGATGCATTTGCAAGAACAAATGAAGCATGAACATTGTGGACCTTGGTTACTTATTGAGAAGACAGTATTTCAACTGGTAGAGCTTTTCTTAACCTACTATATAAGTTGCAGCTATGTAACTAATTTCTCTCCAATACTGATGGCACTGATATAACGGTTCACCGACAAAAGGGTGAACGACAAAACCGCGCCCGACTAAACCGCGTCGCTGACGTCATCAACAGGGCAACAACAGCACAGAGACAGAAGCACGCTATAAACCCTAAACCTAAACTTAACCCCTAAACCTAAACCTAACCCTAAACCTACCCCTAAACCTAACCCTAAACCTACCGTATATACTCGAGTATAGGCCGACCCGAATATAAGCCGAGGCACCTAATTTTACCACAAAAAACTGGAAAAGTTATTGACTCGAGTATAAGCCTAGGGTGGGAAATGCAGCAGCTACCGGTAAATTTCAAAAATAAAAATAGATACCAATAATGTTTTTGAATATTCATTTCAAAGAAAAACAGTAAACTAGCGGTGTATTCAATGAAATACTTCACTCACCTCATGATGCTGATGTCCCGCTGTGATGATGATGTCCCGTGCAGCCGCGGGAGCGATGTCCCGCCTCCTATGACACACGGCACAGTGATTCCTATCATTGGATCACTGTACCAGAGGAGGTGGGACATCGCTATGTGGCTGCTTGCCATAACAAGGAGGAGGTGGGACATCGTTGCAGAGCGGCAGGAGGGGGAGGAAGGGGAATCGTAAGACAGCCCTGCATTACATTAGAACGTGAGGAGGGGGGATGGTGCGGTGCACGCTGCGCGGCAAACTGACACAGAGGGAGGGGAAACTCACAGGGGCACTGGGCCATTCACGAGTGTCACCCAGCGGCATGGCCCCGCCCCTTTTTCTCCTCCATTTCGGGCAAATTTTTCACTGACTCGAGTATAAGCCGAGGCGGCTTTTTTCAGCCCAAAAAGTGGGCTGAAAAACTAGGCTTATACTCGAGTATATACAGTAATCCTAAACCTAACCCTTAACCTAACCCTAAACCTAACCCTAACCCTTAACCCAACCCTAACCCTTAACCCAACCCTAAAGCTAACCCTAAAGCTAACCCTAAAACTAACCCTAAACCTAACCCTTACCTTAAGTTGAATCGGCTTTCTTTCAACGTGCTATTTAAAGCGCCCTTCTTTCTCTGCGCTGGCTGTTGTCACCGCATTGATGATGTCAGCGACGCGGTTTAGTCGGGCGCGGTTTTGTCGTTCGCCCTTTTGACGGGTCACGGATATAACTGCCATGGGCCCTTTACTTAGTCAGTTAAAACTACAAGGGAATCCAGCACCGCTTCCCTGTCAAATCTTACTAAAACAACAGGACTTTGTAAATAATCAGTGCTAGATAACAGGCATTGTGAGAAAAAAGACATTTTTAAAAGTAAGAATTTAAGATACAAATAATGGACATTTCCTGTCATTGAGAAAGGACGACCAATAGGTTGCATAAAGTACACTCCAATTTCAATCCTATGTTTTGGATATCTTTCAAGATGGCAGGAAAAAAAACAGCATTTATAATCCCAAATTCTGAAAACTATTGGTTGGAAAAGGCTATATTTAGGCCCTTTCTTGTATTCTTTAAATCACTGTCATTCTAGTACCTACACCTGGGAAATATAATACCTATATTGCATCTGAACAGAAACCGGTTACTCTAAGGGGAAAGATAGCATGGGGAAAAAAACACTGCTGGGATAGTTTCTTTGAAAATCTGCTTTGTTCCATTAACAGAAGATCCCAGAAGTGCCAAAGCAATTGCATTATTAGTAAGGCTCTTTATCTGGGCAGTA
Source organism: Thamnophis sirtalis (assembly GCF_051295495.1). Taxonomy (NCBI): domain Eukaryota; kingdom Metazoa; phylum Chordata; class Lepidosauria; order Squamata; family Natricidae; genus Thamnophis; species Thamnophis sirtalis. Next base: position 162,703,920 of record NW_028261382.1, read on the forward strand.
CATTACATACCAAGAGTATATTGAGAAATTCATCTCATTTGGTTCAGGAAGAACTCCGCCATGACAATTGTAGTTTCATTATTACAATTTCGGATAGAGTTTTTGAAATGGGCAATCTGAGCCTATTTAAGTCTTCTGCAAGTAAAAAGTATGATTTTCACCACAGGTATGATGATTTTGTAAATAATTACAGAGTTGCAGCCTGGCCTTATTTCTTTTCATATGCAATGTTTGCCTGCTGTGCTGTTCTCCAGCAAATGCCACTGATAGTTGCATATGCCTACCAGTCTACTTGTATTTCAGTGAAATTTAACATTTTGTCTTTTTCTAAAAATGTATTTAGTGGTGAATCGACATGCAGATACACAGACACACAGACATACACGTCCTACACTGCCAACACAAATGATAGCGATTATACAATGAAGAAAGAAAAGCTCAAAATGTAATTAAAACAATTATTAAAATAAACTGGTTATGACAAAAGCAAGAAAAAAGGTTGCAGATTTAAAAAAAAGGATCCAAATAGTTACTATACATAAACATAAAATAATATTTACCTTTGTATTAGATTCCACAATGAAAATTGGGCTTGTTGCAACGTGTAGCAAAGGTTTTTGGTGCACATTTTGAAAATCGAGCAAATAATTGCAGTACAAGGTTAGAATACAGTAAATGTATTCGTCTTTAAATTATGAAGAAGATATTGTTGTTTTTGTTTGTTATATCTAGCATATATTTTTAAAAATCACATATTGAATAAGAAATAGAACTGAAAGAAAAAAAATCAGATAAAATTTGTATTATTTAAAACATATGATCCTATTTTTGAGGGAGGGAGCACTATGTATTCAAACCAGGACTTCTTGCACTTACAAATGTGATAAAATTCAAAAACTGTAATACTCTTGATAAAACTGAATATTAAACTAGAATACATTTAATCTTCCAAGCACACTATGAAATAGGATAGGTTGGTAGATAAGTCCTGTTTGAGCACAGACAGTTTCAGACTATCAACAATTTATGCCCGGTAATAATTCTTGTAATACCCCCTTTTTATTTTGAAAAGTGTAGTCCTTCCTATTATCTTATGGGTTTACAAGTAATATGATTTTTAAAGAACTATTGAAGTTCTGAAACTCAGTGAAAGAAAATTAGTTATATGAAAGAATGCTAAAAGATCCTGTAATGAAAAACTATTATTTCAGAAGATTTTTCTGATAATATTTATTTCAATATTTAGTCAAACTAGAAAATTATAAACAATTTATAATTTATTAGTAAGGTTACTAAATTTGGGTGAAGAACCATGATAAACCACTAGCTGGCAGCAACGATGTACATTCATCTTGAACCTTTGTTTCCATTTAGTGATTAGTCAATGTTTTTGCAGACCATATTTAAAGCTCTTGTATTATATAATTGGACTGTGCATACTTTGAGATGACTTAGAAGAGAAGCTTCAGAATATGTGAAAGCATAAGTACAGCACATTTTTAAAGGAGCTGCATCTTTTCTCAGTGGTCCCCTTAAAGAAACCACATTTTTCTAGTGGCTGTGTGATTTAAAATGTCTCTTTTGAATCAATTGGAAGCATCCACCACTCAATATGATGTTATCTGTGTTATTCTAGAGAATTATCACTTCCCTTTGCATTGGACATTATCTAGAACAATATTTGTGTTTGATTGGACTTACTCTTTCCAGAATTAACTTCCACTTTCTAATTTAATATAGCCAATATTTATTTAATTGATCTCTCAAAAGTGTTTTTGCCCAAAAATGGTGCTGAAAAAAACAAGCAATTATACAAAGATAAAGTATGAGTGCCAGCAAAAAGAGCCAAATAAAGTTACGCTAGCTTAAATGCTCCTGAGAAGGTCAAATTGGATTATTGGAATACATGTGTTAGGTGTACCCAAACTGGAATATTGAAACCCACTCTGTTTGTTGGAGATTCTTTGAAATCTACTTCTGTTCCAGAATGCAATTTCAAGATTGTAGGTGGGTACTTTCAGGCAGGATCATATCATATCTTTCTACAAGGGCTGCAATTGCTACCCATTTCTTCCTGGGCATGTTTCAAAGTATTTGTTCAAGTTTCCTCAGGAGCCCTCTCTTCCAGTACCTGTCAGTCTTGATGGAGAGATCCTTCTGGATGTGTTTATGTAGTTGAGGTCAGTGGTGAGATTCAATTATTTTTACTACCGGTTCTGTGGACGTGGCTTGGTGGGCATGGCAGGGGAAGCATACTATAAAATCTCCATTCCCTTCCCACTCCAGGAGAAGATTACTGCAAAATCCCCATTCCTTCTCAATCAGCTGCGACTTGGGGCGGGGGGGGGGGAGAGAATAGATGGGGTGGGGCCAGTCAGAGGTGATATTTACTGGTTCTCTGAATTACTCAAAATTTCCACTACTAGTTCTCCAGAACTGGTCAGAACCTGCTGAATACCACCTCTGGTTGAGGTAAAAGGCCTCCTTAGTGGCTGAAACTAAACTTGTTTGTTCCTACTTGGGAATGATATTCTTCTATGTAGTATTTTAGCCATGGGCAAAGATATCCCTTTATTAGCAAACAATTTCTCCTCTGGTAACATTAAATGTTAGTAGAAGCCATCTTATCCCTCTGCTAGATTTACAATTCTTATTAAAGAATTTTGTAAGTGTGCATGTTTTGACTTTCAAATATGTTAAATTTGGTGGTAGTTTAATTTCTGTAAGTTACCCTATGTAATTTGTATGCATTGAAAACATAAAATATAAAAGCATCATAAGTGGACCCTGCCATAGTGTGGGAATAACACTTTGAAGACGAAAACATAAAAAAAATAGTGTTTTTATAAATACATTGACAGTAGAAGAACCCTCTTGAATATAATATATTTGTCTGCTGTTGGAAAGACAATGAAGAAAGAGCAAATTTGCCTCATGGGTAAGAAGTTCCAAATCCTAGGAGTAGCTACTGAGAAGGCCCTGAATTTTCATCAAGACTGCCTCCCACAGTGATAAGCTTGAGAGAAACGCTTCTTGCAAAGTCCCTATATGGGACAGTTCAGTTTTTTCAGATGCACTACCTATGTAGTTATGATTTTCATAACTTGTCCCTGAACATCTGCCTGCAAACAGAACTGTTAAATATTACATGATTGTTACAATGGATCCTGTTCAGACATTCAATTGCAAATTTCTACATTGGGTGAAGTTTTCAACTACTTTCCCAAGTTAGTTTCAACTCAGTGTAGTCCTCGACTTACAACCACAATCAAACTCAAAATTTCTGCTGCTAAGCATTTGTTGACTGAGTTTAGCCCCCATTTTATGATCTTTCTTGTGGCAGTTGTCAGGTGAGTCTCTGCAGTTGTTAACTCAGCAATACGGTTAAGTGAATCTGCCCCCCCCCTACTTCCTTGGCTTGTCAGAAGTGATCACATAACACACACACACATCCCGGCACTGTAATGTCAGAAATACATGCCAGTTGGCAAGTGTCCAAATTTTGATCGTGTGACCATGTGGAAGCCGCAACAGTCATTAAATATGACAAATGGTCACAAGTTACTTTTTCCAGTGATGCTGTGACTTCAAATGGTCACTAAACAAAGAGCTGTAAGTTGAGGCGTATACTTGCATATGCTACCTTCACCCATGGACATCATTAAAGAAAATGGTATTTCCTGCTTCTCTTTCTAATTGCACATTAACGGGGAGAGATTTAAACTGGCTGTGGGCCATCCTGATTAACAATTTTCAGCTATAGCCAATGCACACTCACTCACTGGCATCATGCATTGCTTCTTGTCCTGCCTTCTGGTGCTTTTACATATGACGTGTGGGTCCCTGTTGGATGCATTATCAGAAGCAATGTTTAGTTCACATGGTGCAAAACTGAATAGGACTTAAATGAATAGGCTGCATTGATCAGTGCTAATTGCAACAGTTCTTACCAGAGTTAGGTCGTATGAATATATAACTGAGATAGGTAAGAGGATGACTTTCTTCTGAGGTATGTTGGGGATATTTTGTTTGCTTTGCATTATTATTTTTTCTTCCTAAAAGGGTAAACACTGTTTAGTATTGAGTAGAAACATGTATTTATGCATTTATTTATATGCTGCCTCAATAAGAGAATTTCTCTGGGCAGCTCCAATTAAAAATACAATGTAAAAAGAACCACATTATAAAAATAAAAATGCAACACAACAAATATAAAAAAATAGATGGTGCCAATAGTTCAGTTCAGAGAAAGGCTCTAAAAAGAAATCTCGCTCTTTAGAAATATATGGAAAAGTGGCAAAGAGTGAGCCAGACAATTTGCTCCAAAGAGGCTAATCTACCAGTCCAATCCATCAGTCAGTCAGTCAGTCAATCAATCAATCACTCAATCTGTCAATTAATCAATTAATCAGCCAATCAATCAATTAATCAACCAATCAATTAATCAACCAATCAATCAATTAATCAGTCAGTCAGTCGACCAAGTAGTAAAGCAATCTCCCCTTGCATCACTCTCTGAACTTTCCCAAAGTGTGGGGGTAGGAGCGGTTTCTCCCCGCTAGCTCTAATGGGTTGGGTCAAAATTGGCTAGAAAAGGCAGTCCTGAAGAGATCAAAGTGCCAAGCCATGGATTCAAGAAGTTGCCTAAATTAAATCAGAAATCCATTGGCAACTAAAGCATGGAGTTCTGTGCTCTCAAATTTTGGTAGGTATCTCCTCACTTTTACAACAGAAAGCTTCATTCAACTAAAAAGTTGAATTTGGGTCTTTTAGACCATTCAGAGTCCATGACTAGAGAACTGGAGGCAGAACCGTTGTGGACAAAAATATGCTGCATTCCCATATATTTGTTTGGAATTATTATCCAAAACATTAAAAATATACAACATAAACAATTGGGCACATACAAATAACTTTTTGGGATGAGCAGGGAATCCTCACCCTGCTTTTTTATATGGTATTGCGCAAAAAAAATATATGGTATTGTGCATAGTTTTTATAACAAAATACACATTTTAATCCTGAGCCTATAATATTATTGCAGACTACCAGACTTATTAAGAACCACTGGTCAATATGTAAAAGCTGTATCTATAGTATTCTCCTGCATATGGGCAGCTATTAGTCAAATTCATCGTATATTTGAAATTGTGCTTAGTAGTTGAAATTCCTTCTTTCTCCTTTACTGTTGATTGAACATCTTGATTTTTGGCTTCAGAAAGCAAAAAAGATTGGAATTTGTCATGCGATTTGCCTAAATGACAACCTCCAGCCAGTGGACGTTGCTTTCAAAAATACAATAATGGTTACCATCTTGAGTGGTTTAAATTTGAGGGAGGCTAAAGCTAATCTCTTTGGCTGTATAGCCACATCAGTAATAATGTGCTTTGCTCTACCAGTTGCTGAGCAACAGTAACAGGAAAGCATGACTACATTCCGATCCTATGCACTGTACTCATGTCCTATTCATGTCCTACTCCCCCAAATTTCATATTGGTGTCTGGAAAACATTTCAAGTATTGTTCAGAGGCTTGTGTCAACATTAGCAGATTCCAAATGAGCTGTTTATAAGCAAAAAGAATAACTTCAGTTGATGTGACTTTCTCTTTAAAAGTTTTTTGTTTTGAATCATGCCCTGAAGTATTAGAGTTTTTCATTTGTGTATATTCAATACTTCCCTATTATGAATTCTACCATCTTATGCTGCAGGACATTTGAATCCCCAGATTCAACTCAAAAAGGGAATCTTAATGAAAGATAGTGTTGTTTACAGAAATATTTTTTCTTATACCATAGTTTTCTTTAGAGAATTCCGTGCTTGCTATTTAATTAAAAAAAAAAAAGATTAATTCCCATGCTTGCTTGGAGAGCTAGAGAGTTGGCTTTTTTTCTTGATACCAAAACATTGGTCAAACGTCAGCTAATGTGATTGCAGAATCTTATCTTGTTTTTGCCCAAGGATATATTTTCTCAGATTTAATTTTTAGAGGTTGCATGTTGAGAGTGGGGTAGTTGCTAATTAAAAGCAGAAAATGTTATTTCCCCTCTATTTTTCATTTCTTCTAATCACTAACCCCAATAAAGAGCAGTTTGAACCTATCAGAATCTGAACTGATCTAAACAGGAAATCCAGTCAAAAGGTCCATGTCCTAGGATTCTCTGTTTGCTGCAGATCTGCAAATCTAAAGATCCCATTTCACCAACTCTGAACATTTTAGAAGACCAAATGATGGTTTTCAGCTGGGTTTGGATGGTAGTAAGTGTAGTTAAGAGCACAATTTATGGCTATAGTGGGAGAAAAGAGTGGTTTCCATAGAGAACACTATAGAAAAATCCAGTAAGAGGCAAGCACATTTTGTAGTAATCTCTGAAGACTGAATTATTACATATCAGCGATGTGTACATTCCAAGGGTTATTTATTCATTTATTTAATTGAGCCGAACTGTAGATCCCTTTAACACAATCCATTTTATTCAAAGCTTATTACAGTTATATATTTTACATTTTCGTGTTCTTCTCACCTCAAATCAGCTATCTTTCAAAACCCACATCGTTCTTAGTCCCGATCAACAGAATACAGTATGAAAATATATGACAATGAACATAAGATGTTAATGTATTAACAATGTATTAACTACTTAGTACACCATTTTGCCGTGAGAAAGGTGCTTAAGACGTCCTTTACCAATGCTTACGAAGATCAAATATTGAAACAAAATCATGTTGATAATCACAGACTGTGGAAAGCTAGTACCGTTGATTATATATTTTACAATGCTACAATTTATATCTCAGTCGCACAAAATCGACAAGATTTTTATAGACACAACAAAGTTTTGAAAGAAGAAAAAGTCACAGTACATCATTTCTTTCAGAAAGTATATATATACATATTGAAAGACTTAAGATTGAAAACGAAAAGGTCCTATTGATGTGGCTAATTTTTCAAAATACCTTGCACTGAAAGTACAGTCTATTATAGCTATTACCATTAATCTGAAACAAGTATTTGCTTCATTACATTTTACTTTCCACTTTGAGTGGTCTGTGATTAAATAAGAAGTCCCTGGTGAACCACAACTTCGGACATCATTGGAATTGTTGAACCAATAAATTACAATTATAAGATTCATAACAATGAAGCAAATTGAACAATAATATGCGATGTTAGCTTCTTCCGAATACCCCAGATAGAAACACAAGGACTCTCTGGTTTACTCAAGGCTTGTTTCAAAGAGAGAAGTAAAGGATGGAAGGTATTTACGAAAGAACAATGAAAATTTTAGGTTAATAAATCAAGAGATGATCGTCTGAATGTGACATATCATTCATTTCATATTTACAATGATCTAACATATGTTCTGAGGGGAAAAAACCCAAACTTTTTATTCCTGAAATATTCCTGTCCAGTTTCTTATTGACCAAATGTCAATAAGAAGCTTAACTGTAAAATATTTCCATCGATTTTAGATGCACTTATTTTTGAGAATTTAATTATATAAAATATTTAGACGCTACATTAAATAAAAAATGTGTCTGTTAGGTCATGAAGCCTAAAAAATGCCAGTATGTTTTCACCAGTGCATAGCTCCTGAGTAGCAATTTAGTTGCTAAACTGAAACAGTTTAGACGCTGACATTTCATTGGAATCTGGAGCCGATCTGGAGCCATTCTGGAGTGCAGTTTAAATGGTCTTATTCTGGGTTTACAAAAGGAATCGGTGCCACTTAGAAAATAAATCCACCCCTTCCAGTTAACTGCTACAAAATAAAATACAAAATCAAACTGAGTCTCTCAGTTTCTACCTTGGTGTTTTAACCACTACACCAAATTGGCTCTCAGTAAGTTATTTAGAAGTTGACCTATTTATTGACCTATTGATAATCAGGTCAATGAAAGATCTCAAAGTTTCATGCCATAAAAGGGTGCATTTGCATTCTGTGTCGCTAACTCACAGGACCATCCCGTAACTGTTGACCATCCCGTCAACTGTTAATGACAAGCTAATTTTAAATGGTTAATAAAATAATAATCTTAGTAAGAAAGTATCAGAAGGTAATACTTTGACGTAAAAAAATAATTTTATGTTCTATCATGAAAACAGAATCATTTTTTCAAATGGCACAAGCATCTAATCCGGCTTTCTAAAATGGTCCATTGAACTGATTCTTTGATATGATAATGTATGATTCACTTCAGTGAATCCTGGTGAATGCTTGCTTAAACACCATGTTTGCCACTAGGTGCATTATCCCCCCCCCCCCAGTTATATTCTATAAAATGTTATTATTTGGAATTAAGAAGTTTTGAAACTAAACAGGCTTATAATAACAACAAAAAATATCTCGGTGCTGGACTATAGAAACATGAATAATGGAGGAATGTATTGTAAATGGCTTGAGTTTGTAGAAATGGCTAAATTGTTTAATTAAGGAGACAACTGCATTACTGTTATAAAAGACTGGAAACCTTTTATGGTGGTTTTGCTGAAAATGAACAAAAATGAACTGCTGATTTCAGGATGTATTGATTAAAAAAAGTTAGTTTATGGGAAGAAAGCAGCTATGCAATATGGGAAGGTGGAAGTGATAATTGCTATGCTTGCAACAGCTGCAAAGAAAAATCAGAAATGGTTTCTTTAGCCATTTCCCATTTTTGTTATTGTTCACTTTTTATTCTATCCTTTTATAATCTGTTTTTTATTCTATTTATTTTACATTTCTGTAGTTTTTAAAATCTGCGTGAGACCTTCCTTTAATAAAACTTATTTGTAAAAATACCCCTCTGTGTCAGCTGGATATTCATTTTAAATTGTCAAAACCATTTGACTGGAGGTTGCCATTTGAGGTACAAATAGCCATCTTAGACAAATTGCTCTTCCTTAATGGTGAAAAGCATCTTTGGGGAAGTGCCTATCCTTTGCCATTCCATAAAATTCAGTTAATAGGGTTTCTTTGGAAATGTGGTTATTAACGTTGCAGTTACTTGATTTTTACTAAAAACATGTCATAGAGGTGATTTGGGGTCAACTTATAAGACAATCAGACCAACAATTTCAACCCTCAGATTGTTCTCTATTAATTTCAACTATTAAGTCTTCAAGAAGATGTTGGATAGCCATTTGTCTGAAATGGTATAGGGTTTCCTGCCTAGTCAGGGGGCTGGACTAGAAGACTTCCAAGGTCCCTTCCAACTTTGCTATTGTATATCTTGTATATCTTGTATAACTGTAATTTCTCACTATGCATATATTTAAGATGATATATAGGTGATTTGTGTCCTGCCACAAAGGTGCCTATACTTATATATTCAGTTTCATGCGTTTTATTATTTTCCTATTCCTTCCTTTCACATTTCTTAAACAACAAGAGAATCTGCATCCTGCAATAATGAAGAGGAGGTAGAAACAAAGTAAGTATTCTTCAGGCTTTCCTCCATCCTACTCTCTTTAAACAAAGCATATTATTATTCAAACATTGTGTTTTTTCATCCCTGGATATTAATAAGAAAATGTCCCTCTGCGAAGAATTTATAATGCTCTTTCACTGAATGTCAGCAGCTTCTCTGGACAAAAGGGTTACTGTGTTTGCTGCATTCCAACATTCACTGATGTGGGCAGATCAGTTATATAAACTAGGATTGCATTGCTTGGGGAGGGGATTTAACCATCATCCTAAATTACATTGAACTCTGGGAATCCTTTCCAACAGACTTTAGATAACTTTTCTGGTAGCTCAAGAAGCTCTTCGGTCTTATAACTTTATAAATCCAAAATACTTTTCATGTAAATAGGATCTGAAGTTTTACAGAGGTATATGGTGATACTTTTAGTTTGTTTGTTCCATTTGAAGAGAGGTCCTTGAGTACATTGTATATGGGAATAACCTTGGGTGTGAGATGGAAGAATGATAAGATAAGAGGCAGCTGAGCCCACAAAAGGAAGAGATGCATGATAAACACCTCAGAAGGTTCTTCCTTCTTAGCTTCTTGCACTGTAAAAGTGAGGGGAGATACTGACAGGCAAGAATTCTCTTAATGTAACTTTACAATAAAGATGGAGTGTGTACTCATGAGTGTTTTTCTTGTCTGAATTACTTCTCAGGATTGACAGAGCGTATGCTCCCTCGTGATTCTCATTGCCAAGAAATGTTCTTCTTTGAATACAAAATGCAATACAAGGGCAGCACGATTTCACTTTCAAGATGCTTTCAAAATTTACAGTGCTTGTTTGTGTTAACTATTTATATACAATATCTAGACACATTTAATAGGAGGGATACAGTGTATTTCGGGCTATTCTGACATAGTTATGGACAAATCCTTTTCTGCCACTCACAAAAGTCAAGAAAGTCTAGGATGATAATAATTCTATGTTTTCCTAAAAGCATAAACATGCACATATAGTATTAACAAAAGTTTATAGCACTTACTGAATTAACTTCCAGCATTGAATTTCTCCCGGAATGGATTCCTAGGATAATTTTTCATTACCAGCATTATTATTTCAGAGAATAAATAACACTGTTGCACAATGGCATAGCCATTTGTTAATGATTTTGTCTCAAATACCGACAGTCCAGCATTTAAAAGCAGATGTTCTGTTCCAGCTAGACAATATTTGGAACTGTTTATAGCTTTTTAGTTTCTGTCCTTGAGGCACTGAGTTTTAGGTTGTGACGATTGAAATGCATCAGTGAAGGCAATGGAAACTAACAACTGTGAGCTATGAATCAACCATGCAAAACAATCATATATCATACAAAACTGTTTTTTGTCTATATACAAATCCACTGTAAAAGGTAAACAGCAGTTATTGCTCAATACAGAGCCATCTACAGCTTGAAGCAGATTTAATTCCCTACCACTAGGTGCTTGAAATGAAAACTTTGTGAACGATGGTGTCTCAAAATCGTGACTGACTGATTATCATAATGTTCTTTTCATTGATCATAAATAGGTAATTTTACAAGCATGCCATACCAGTCAGTTTTGCCACTTCAAAACGTTTCTGTATATACAACAGGGGCCATTGGTCAGCCTGGGCAACACTGTAATAATACACAGAGTTTCAAAATTCTTCTGAAAAAGAATCTTAGGAGAGGTTTTTTTTAACTACAGTTGATTGTTCTTGCAGTAACTTTCTTGCTCTCCTCTTTCAAGGCTGTCCAGTATATAATGTGAGTCCCCTTTACAAGAGCTAGACTGTGAAGCAATTCAACATCCTATTAAAAAAGAGAGTTATAGCACCCAAACTCCTAGTTCTGGCTGCCAAGTACCATGATATAAAGAATTACTTGTAGAAATAGTCACCTGTATCTTCAATAGTGTGCCAAGTTTCTTACTCTCCAATCCCAGCTGACGTGTTTAGTACTGAGATGCACTAAAATATCTTAAGGCTTCCTTATTTCCCCCATAATAAGATTTGAAACAGAACAGCGAAGCAACAACAATAAAACCACTATTGAATTTAACTTATGGACAGTAGATATAAATCTACATTGTGGAAATCAATCGTTGAGCACATAAAGAGATACAGTGGCAGAGAAAAGATATTTTTTGCCTAAAGATATAGAATGGAATAAAATACATCAACATGGCTTTTCTTATGGCAATATAAGCAACTGCCTTGCTGCTCCTAAGACTGCTGAGCCATTAGCAAACTCAACATTGTCCACACTAACTGGCATTGCTTGTTTGGGCTATAGGTTAAGGAATGCCTTCCAGTTTGGTCAGGACATGCTACTGGTTGGACTTTTTCCATATAAATGTCATGTTCTACACTTTGCTGGCCCTCTAGCGCCTTTACCTACACTGCAAAGAATCTATCCAACCAGAAAGCAATTTAAGAAGTAATTAGAAGGGCCAAAAATGAAATGATTTAGACAAAATATTACAGTGATATATAACATTAAAAGATGAAACAACAGGCAAACAAATGTTTTTCTTGCATCTCAGCGTCTTCGTTTTGCTTTCTCTTTATCCTCATTAAGATACCCATTCCTATTGTTTACATTGGGGCATGATATTTTCCACTAACATCCCCACTCAAAAGTAAGAATAGTTATTTCTCATGTTCCACCACAAAATTGATGTTCGTCAAAAGGGCAGTAAAATATACTTAATAGAGACCTGGTCTAATTTTGCCATACTTTTCATTTTGTTTGAGGGAAAAGAGAATATTTGACCGGATTTCACATTTGCTCTGCATTGCAATAGTCTTCTAATGCTGCCTAGTGCCATGGAATTGCCCACAGGAACAAAAACAAAACAGATATTAAACTAATACACTTTAATTAACCAAAATCACTGCATAGAAAGATATCATAGAAGTATTGCATCAAATTACAAACATTCTAGGATTCTTCTCCAGGCTTTCAGAAACTCTGCAAGCAGTGTGATAGGAGGGGGGGTGTGGGAAATCAACAGAAGACTAACAACTTTCTCAATATACATTGGGAGAGTTTTACAACAAGTAAACAACAAAGATCCTGACTTCTGAAAAATCCTGACAACCAAAACTGAGGCATCCAGTTAGAAAATTAAGGACAAGACAATGTTCCTAGTCAACTCAAGGGTATTATATTTTTTGTAGGGATATTTTCTCATACACTATTTTAAACTTTGGACTAATAACCAACATTGCATTAGAACTCGATACATAACATCCTTTTTGGCTAAGCCAATTCTTGCTCTTTGGAGATTATTCAGTTCTTGTGATTTTTCTCCCACCCTCCTTTTAGATTTCTTGCTGCTAATCTGTTCTCCTTTCCTCTGAGCTCACCTTGCCCCGTCTCGGATAATGCTTGTCACCGCCAAAGAATCTGCCCAAAGAATCAAGTAGACTTGGTTCCCTGTATCTTCGTGGAGATCCATGTCTAGCATGGTCTATGGTACTTGCAGTTGCAAGTTTGGACCCATGCCGGAAAGAGGAGCGTTTTTGTGAAGCCATCAAATCCGAGTTCTCAGAAGCTGCTGCTGCTGCACTGTCCTCCTGAATGGTCTGTAGCTCATCTGATTCAGAGGGCCGATCTTTGAAGGTGTTGTCTTCTCTGCCTGGGGCATCTCGGGAAAAGAGGCGGACCAAATGGGGGCGACCAGTTGTGTCAGCTGGGTTGGCTTCCTTCCAGGCATTCTTTGGATCCGCTGTGCCCTTGGAGTCTGTCACCGCTCTGCTCTTAGTGGAGGTCCCATTGTTCTGGTTCACATCTGCCTCTCCTGCAAACAACAAGGATGAGATATGAATACGGGCCTGTGAAAAACAGAATGTTAGAACAATGGTGCTTTCTTCCCCTTGCCTTCAGTTAGCTGCTTCACACAAAAACCATAGATTATATGCAACTTCAACAGATCTGTCCTTTACTGAACCTGACACACATATATAATTTTTATATATATCTAAATTATATATATATATCTAAATTATATATATATATCTAAATTATATATATATATCTAAATTATATATATATATCTAAATTATATATATATATATATATATATATATATATATATATATATATATATATATATATATGTGTGTGTGTGTGTGTGTGTGTGTGTGTGTGTGTGTGTGTGTGTGTGTGTGTTTTATTTGTGCTGATAAATAAATAAAGGGAGACTAGTATAGATCTATTTCAAGCTATTTAGCTCTCATCAGCTTGAAATAGATCTATACTAGTCACCCTTTATTTATTTATCAGCACAAATTAAAAAAAACACAAATATAACAAAGGCAACAGTAAAAATATTGGGTTTCTGTCGTGATGGACTCTTGTGATGAGCCGATTGACAGATGATGGAAGCAGTTAGCTTCCTCCCATAATTGGGGCTTACCAGGAGTTGTGACACTAAATATAGCCCAGGTTCAAATCCCAGTAAGGGTATGGCTAGCTGATGAGAGCTAAATAGCTTGAAATAGATCTATACTAGTCTCCCTTTATTTATTTATTTATCAGCACAAATAAACACACACACACACACACACACACATATATATTCTATTAAAAGTTATAAATTGCAATGTATCACACAAGCTCATTGTACATATGTTGTGCACTGACAATAAAGGAAATTATTAAATATTAAATATTATTATTACTAAAGTTATTTTTATTAAGCTGACGTGTATCTATTTATTCACTTGAAGTCAGTCATTAAGAAGACAATGTTCCTTAAGTGATTGTTAAGGTAAACTATTACCAGAAGTTGCTAAATGATTCCCAATTCAAAACTTAAGATGAATCATATTTAAATGTACCATTTATTTCTCGATTAAATTGCAAGACTTTATCCTTTTACAAAACCCCACGAAGCTTCCTGCCTGTTACCCAAATGCTGATTTTCCTGATGTGATTGATTTCCACCAATATCAACATAGGGTGCAAAGTAATACGTGATGTTTCTTTAGATAAGGATAAGGCACATGTGGTTGCTTTTGTTGCTTTTACCTGTGTTCCATCCCCCCCCCCCCGGTGTGCTTTTCAGGTTGTTATGAAGAAGCGATGGAGCCTGACGGATGAACATTTGTGAGAACCCTCATCATTGCAGAAAGCATTTCAAGTTATTAATACCTGGCCTATGGCAATAAATTATATTAACATTCTAAACGTACAATATAACATTTCCTTGTGATTTCACAATGTGTTCCTCATTGGCAACTGATAGACTGCTGCCCATTTGCAGTAGTGACAACATCCAATCAAGATAGCAGTGGCCTTTTAAAAATTCTGATTGTTACTCATATTTTAAGGGGCAATGCTTCACTCAATAACAGCTGCCAATTTTAATTGCATGAAATATGGCATTAAAATTAGTTTTGCTTCATCACGACAGCCCCAATTAAGGCTTTGGAACCAAAGGCCATGTTCATGAATAATATTTCTGCCACCTTCCTTAACTTCAGCCACTTTTTTTGCTGACTCTAAATGTATAACATTAGAATGGATATGTTAATATGTTGTAATTGAGCATACATCTTGTTAAACAGAAACTTTGAGGCTAAAATAAAAATCATAATAAGATTTTATGAAAAAAATTACTTGTTAACACTAAGCAAATTCTATACCATAATGCACATTCATTATACAAGAAAAAGAAAAAGAACAATGAAGATATTGTGTCTAATTAAATGCATTAACAAAACACCAGAGCACCTGCATGCTAATATTTCTACTACAGTTGTGCTTTTGTAAGGGAATGCATTTAATTCTGGACAACAATGGAGGACATTTGTGCCACAAAAGACGCTTCTCTCAATCCCAGCAAGAATATCTTACGCCGTTCTTTAGTAAAGAAGTTTTACACTGACAGTTTTTATTCTCCTATTCCTTGGGAAAAGGTCATAATTGGTATGGCATAGCATAATGTGAAAGCATGGTGTAACTTGTAGACTTTGACAGTGAAGATGCTAACCACACAAAAGTATTCCTTGGCACCGTACCTATAGGTGCCTCTCTTGAAGCTTGGAGTTAGTCTCACCAATTTTTTTTAAAAGATTATTTTTATAAGAATTAATAATTAAGTGGGAAGTCAACTTAAGTACTACCCTCCAACATAGTATCTTCTGAAACATTCTAATGAAATAAAGATGGTAGGCTCAAACCATGTCTAATGCTTTGTTTGCAAATATAACCAAATAAACCAAATAAAATATGAAGTAAGCTGGGTGGTCAAGGTATCCTAGAGAAGGGGTCTCCAACCCCCTCTTTGTGGAGTGGCACAGGTTTGCGGCATGCCAGAAACTTGGCCACATAAATAAGCAAAGCCCCCGGGAACTGGTCCCTAGTGCCCAAAAGGTTGGGGACTGCTGTCCTAGAGGATACATGAATCTTTTCTGAATGGCCATGTCCACAACATGGTCTCAGAATTCCAAATATGCCCATCAGCTTAATAGATTTACATTCAAACAGAGCAATACAACTTAGTTTTTCTATGGCTCGGGTGCCTATCAAAATTCATCAGCTCCAAATATTCAGGGTAAGAGAAGATGTATCAGTGAAGTTGCTGATAAGTTAACCAACAATCCCTATCAGTTCCCACGAAAAATGGATTTGAAGAAATACACATAATATAGTAGCATTAGAACAGCCCTGCTGCCTCAGGCCAAGGCCTACTTTAGTCTAACATTTAGATGACTTACCTTGTCGGTGGTTGATCCTGTTCTTGGTAACATCCTGCCTTCAGATTTAAGAAAAATTTCCAATCCTCTGAGTGTCAGACGATTTCAAAACATACTTATTCCCATAGCTCTGAAGCTGCCTTAGTTAGTTAGATTGTAAATGGTTTTTGATTGTATTTCTATTGATTGGTAGTATAAACTGCTGTCAACTCTTTCAGAAAAGCCATGCAGAGAACAGGCAGCACAAGGACTACCTGAAGTCTACTTTATTTTTATAGCGTATATTAAAAGACTCTTGAATACCTGCCTGAGTTTGATCTTTCTTCATCTTCTTATAATAAATGGAATCAAGGTAGAGTTTCTTCTTTCTCAGGACTGGATTGTTATTTACTGTACTTAACAGTTCTTATGTTTCCCTTAGTCAAGATAGCAATAGCAATAACAGTTAGACTTATATACCGCTTCATAGGGCTTTCAGCCCTCTCTAAGCAGTTTACAGAGTCAGCATATCGCCCCCAACAATCCGGGTCCTCATTTTACCCACCTCGGAAGGATGGAAGGCTGAGTCAACCCTGAGCCGGTGAGATTTGAACAGCCGAACTGCTGAACTGCAGTCAGCTGAAGTAGCCTGCAGTGCTGCATTTAACCACTGCGCCACCTCGGCTCTTAATCATCTCTGTAAAATGGAGGGTTATGAATAATTGCACAAATAGGCAAATACATGTTATTTTCAGAGTGACCAATCAGATGCTTCTTAAGTGCTTTCCAGCAAGAACAGATACATAGCTCTCTTCCCTTGTGGTTCCCCTATAAGTTGTATAGGGTGGCATGTTCCAGATGTTTTACATAAAACTTATAAAATGAGTTTTAAATTTTCCTCCTGGTGGTGGCTCAGTGGCTAAGATGCTGAGCTTGTCGATCAGAAGGTCGGCAGGCTAGCGGTTTGAATCCCTGGTGCCACGTAATGGAGTGAGCTCCTGTTACTTGTCTCAGCTTCTGCCAACCTAGCACTTTGAAAGCATGTGAAAATGCAAGTAGAAAAATAGGAACCACCTTTGGTTGAAAGGTAACAGTGTTCTGTGCACCTACAGCGTTTAGTCATGCCAGCCATATGACCACGGAGACGTCTTTGGACAGTGCTGGCTCTTTGGCTTTGAAATGGAAATGAGCACTGCCCCCTAGAGTTGAGAACGATTAGCACATATGTGCAAGGGGAACCTTTACCTTTAGGAGCAAGATCAATCTATGAATACAAAGACTATACATTTCTGATGTCAACACAAGAACACATTCCCCTGAATTGCTTTCAATGTTGGTACCTGCTGCCTCCCTTGTGTTTATTTGTGGTGATATTTCAAGTTTCATTACAAGCAAAAATACGGGACATGAAAAAGCATTCAGGAAAAATAAATTACCATCTGTCAAGTGTGGCTTAAAGATTGGGAAGAAGACTTCTGGCTCTTCACAGATTTTCACACAGTGGGGGAAAAATGAACTCCTGCTGAGATGAAATTGAAAAAAACAGCCCTAAAGCAAGATTCTGTAGTGTACACCTAATGTTCAGCACATCTTTGTTTTCTAACTACTTTTGGCTTGGAAGTTGGTTATTTAGAGTATAGTGTAGGGAGAGAAGGAGCAGAAAACAAAAGTCTGTGGTAATAGGTGGTGGGATTTGCTATGGCAGTAATTTGGAATGTATGAAAAGCATGTGGCAGCCATCCATATCACCCCACAGAGACCTTAAACAAATACACACATACACACTCTGAATCAAAGCCTTTTCAACAAGGAAGTTCTATTAAAACACCCACAGATTTCAAGTAAATGTAATCTTTTGTGTTTCTGGAACGTGTAGTTTTTTAAAATTTAATTCTAGCATTTCATAGCAGAGTTCATAAACAGTGCAATGATAATATGTATTTTCTGGGATCCTTTACCTGTAGGTGTTTGTCTCCTACTTTTCAGAAGAAAGCATACAACTTTCTTCTTCTATAAGATATGCTGCAGTCAAGGAATGCTGCTTCATTTTGACATTGATATTAAATAACCTAAATTGACACTCTTACATATGGCAGAAACCCTTTGACTGGCAACCCAATTTGTGACAGTAAGCTACACATTACACATTAAGGGGTTATTTCCCAAACCTCCCATTTTTATTCCACTAAATGTCTTAGGGCTTCTTCATGATACCTTGAAATACTGTTTTTGGAAGTAAACTTACCAGGAAACTTTTAAGCATTCTCCCGACAAGAATGGGAAGAAATATTTTTTTAAACATGATTTAGATATTATGGAGTTGATCTGTTGGAAAGTACAGTGAAAAGCATTTACATAAATAAAGATCCTGTCAATTATGTTATTTTCTTTCTAAGACTGGTTTTAGGATGGAGATGCAACTTACTAATATGTTAACTGCAATTCCTATTTCAATATAAAATTTACCTTTTAAGATGCTAAAACCTTGTTTTTATGGGTGGTTGTTTCAAAAGTGTGCCTGGAGAATTGCTAGACCCTCTTTTTCTTTTGAAAAATGTAATTTCTTTTAAAAAGTTCTATTAAGCTCACCAAATATGATTATTTGCTGCTGTTAGTTTTTATAATTGCTGTATTAATATTTTTCTAAGTTTACTGTAATAGTTTTTATTATGTATAATTAGGAATTGCTGGGTTGTTTCTAATCCTCATGAAAAATAAAATAAGAATGATAAAAATAGTAATAGTAATAGCAGTAGTAATAAGGACTGCAATATATTATTGTATTAAATTTTAATATTTATGGTAAGTCTTTAAAATAAATAACGATTTTAAAAATGTGGACCAGAAACATCCACAGTGTATTAAAAGTGGTGCAAAGATGTAAGTTATGGAAAGTAGTTTAATAAATTTCTTTAGTCATTAAATTTTTTCTAAGTTTAGAAATAAATTATTTAAAAAATAGATATCTCATTTTTTGCACATTTATAAAAGAAATATCCAAGGGAGAAAACTGAGAATTTCTGCGGTTCCAATTGAGTGTTTCATAACATGGCCTAAAATGTGAAAGGAACCTTCAAAGTTTTTTGAAAATTGAAAATCATATTGTTCTGCAGAACATCTATTTCTGTCATCCGAGAGATATAGGTAGTCCTCAACTTACAGCCACAATTGAGACCTGAATTTCTACTGCTAAATGAAGCAGTAGTAAAGCAAGACATTACATGACCGCATTGCTTAGTGACTGCAAACCAAGAACAGGAATCATTAAGCGGTGGGAGTCCTAGGTAAGAAGTGCAGGGGCTGAGGGATGCCCAGTGATACCCAATGTAAGACACGCATGAGTTGGGGGGAGATGTATGCTGTAATGCAACTCAAAGCTGTAGCTGCCTGTGGAAGTCTCGGCTTCCCCAGTCCAGTAGTGTGGCGCAAAACTGGGAAGCTTCAGTTGCCTTTCCTGATTCAACAGTCTCCCCCTATATCTCCCCATGCCTGATTTATGCCCTTTTGGGCACCTTGTACAGTGGCAGTCATTAGCAGAAGTCCTTGGGCTGGAGCTAAAGAAGAGACCCAGGGCCTCCAGCAGTCTTAGTCAGGTGCCACTGCCCCCAGGCACTTACTTTAGACCCAGGGCCACTGCTGTCACTGATAAATGCCACCTCAAGCTCCCCGTTGTGACCAGCCATTGCAGCACCATTGTGAAAGGACTCAGTTTCCCCCTGCCACTATGTGCTTCACAGGTCGTGCCACGCCCCGCTGACCTTCGCTATTTTTCTCCTGCTGCTGATAGGCGCACCTGGACTATGTGAGGCAAAGGCTGACTGCACCAGACTGTCTTTTTAAGGTCATCTTGGGCCACTCGCCAAGCCTCTAGTGCCACTCTTTCTCCAAATTGCATGCCTCATTGTGGTGAATCCTTTGGAAACCTTCTAGTTCTCTCCAAGACTCGCGAGAAAGGGGTGCACGATTTGGAGGAGAAATGAAAACCGCGATTTGGAGAAGGAAGTCTTCCAAAACTGGGGGTGAAGTCAGGGCCTCAGGATGGGACTGAGGCTACTGAATGCCCTGGGCCTTTATAGCAGGTGGGCTGCCATGTAACCAAATTTTGATCACGTGACTGCAAGGGGTTCCACCACAAAACTGCGCTCGACTAAACTGCGCTCGACTAAACCGCGTAGCTGACGTCATCAACAGGGTGACAACAGCGCGGAGACAGAAGCACGCTGTAAACGCTAAACCTAAAATTAACCCCTAAACCTAAACCTAACCCTCCTAAACCTAATCCTAAACCTAACCCTAAACCTAACCCTAAACCTAATCCTAACCCTTATCCTAACCCTAAACCTAATCCTAACCCTTAACCTAACCCTAAACCTAACCCTAAACCTAACCCTAAACCTAACCCTTACCTTAAGTTGAATCGGCTTGCTTTCAAAGAGCTATTTAAAGCACCCTTCTTTCTCCGCGCTGGCTGTTGTCGCCCTGTTGATGACGTCAGCGACGCGGTTTAATCGGGCGCGGCTTAGTCGAGCGCGGTTTTGACGGGTCACGACTGCAAGGGGCGCTGCAACAGCCATAATTTCAGGTCTGGATTGTTAATCCAGTTTTTAAGCACCCTTTCAATTTCAAACGTTTGCTGAACAAATGACCACAAGTCAAAGAGTATATATAGTTTCACACACTCACTCACGCACACATCATATAAACAGAACATTAGGAATTTCTCTGACTGCTCTGTTTGGAAGTTCATGACAAATGAAATAAAAGCTAATATTAACATTTTTTGTCATTAAATTGTTACATAGTTTCACTCATTTTCCCTCTCTTCTTGAAATATGTTAAGATCTGACAAAGGATACTTTCTTCAGGTTCAAAAGTACAGATAGCTCTCAACATATGACCAAAACTGAGCCCAAAATTTCTGTTGCTAAGCAAGTGAGTTTTGCCCAATTTTCTGACCTTTCTTGCTATAGTTCAGTGTTTCTCAATCTTGGCAACTTGAAGATGTCCGGACTTCAACTCCCAGAATTCCCCAGCCAGCATTCGCTGGCTGGGGAATTCTGGAAGTTGAAGTCCGGACATCTTCAAGTTGCTAAGGTTGAGAAACACTGCTCTAGTTATTAAGGGAATCACTGTAGTTGTTAAGTTAGAAACACAGTTGTTAAGCAAATCTGGCGTTCCCATTGACTTTGCTTGCCACAAGCTTGCAAAAAGTGATGATAGGACCCCAGGACACTGCAACCGTCATAAATACATGCCAGTTGCCAAGCATTTGATTATACGACCACAGAGATGCGGCAATGGTTGTTAAATGTGAAAAAACAGTCATAAGCCACTTTTTTCAATGCCATTGAAACTTCGAACAGTCACTGGTTATAAGTTGAGAATTACTTGTATAATATGGGTGAAGATAGAAAAATGTTTCATATTATAGCATCAGAGGTGGTATTCAGCAGGTTCTGACCAGTTCTGGAGATCCAGTAGCGGAAATTTTGAGTAATTCTGAGAACTGGTAAATACCACCTTTGATTGGCCCTGCCCTCATCTATTCTCTGCCTCCTGAGTCCCAGCTCATCGGGAGTAAATGGGGATTTTACAGTAATCTTTCCCTGGAGTCAGGCGGGAATGGAGATTTTACAGTATCCTTCTTGTGCAACGCCCACTAAGCCATGCCACGCCCACCAAGCCATGCCCACAGAACTGGTAGTAAAAAAAACTGAATCCCACCACTGTTCAGCATGGTGGTGAATTTGGTAGTACGGTTGACTTTTTTATATTGACATACTACACCCCAAATTTGGCTTTGAAACATAAGCTATAGTTTAATTTCTGGTTACAAACCAGAATCTGATCTTGGAGAGAAGCATTGAATCCAGGATCACAAAAGAAATATAGAATAATAAGGAGGGAAAATGAAAATACAAAGCTTATTCTGGGTTTAAGTTATGCCACTCAAAATTAATATCAGAATAAACTTAGTGAATTATATTATATGTCCCATATAGCTAAGGGTGGTTACAATGTGCAATGTTAGAAATTTAACATCTAAAATGCTTAAATTTGTTAACAATCACCTTCCAGGTTTTCTTCTAAATTGATCAAATATTGCAGTTATGAGGGGAATGGTCTCTATGTTCAATAGATTTACTGTAATGATGCTTTAAAATAACAGGCAAAAGGCACCTCACTTAAATCCTTATACAATGGACAATGTAAAAAATAATGAACAATGTCTTGTACGCAACGCAAACATATGCACAAAGGCATTCTTCCAAAGGAATGTTAGAATACTGTCTTGTTAAAGGAAAGAAAAGGCATAGATTGAAATCTGAACTTGGTAAAAGCATGCTGAATTTTCAGAAACTGGAAATAGCTGGCTTCACAATACTCCATCTTTACTGAAAGATTTTTTTAAAAAAAAAATGAGAAACGAGAACCTCAAACTATAGACCCTTTTTACCTGCATCACAATCCAATACTTCAGGGGATGGTAAAAAACATCTGGCAGTGAAGAACTGCAGCTGTAAAAGGATGAACTTGGAATCTCTTCCTTGAAAATTTATGCTGAGCAGTTTCTAAACTTTAATAACAAAACAAACAATTGCCTACCTATTATGATACAAAAAAAATAAAGAAAAATGTATGTGGATAATAAGCTTACAAAATCAAAAGCTACAGGATAAATTTTCTTGTAAGATTCATTTCAAAATTTCACTCTAGATACGGTACTTGAAAGTACAAAAAAATAGCCATCTAGCAATCGTTCAAATTTGGAGGCTTTCTTTAACTATAGGAAGTCCTCAGCCTACAACGACAATTGAAGCCAAAATTTCTATTGCTAAGTTAGAGATGTGTTAAGTGAGCTTTGTCCTACTTTACAACTTTTCTTGCCACATTTGTTAAGTGAATCATTGCGGTTGTTCAATTAGTTAACACAGTTGTTAAGTGAATCTGGTTTCCCCATTGACTTTGCTTGTCAGAGGGTCACAAAAGGTGTTCACGTGACCCCAGGACACTGCAACCGTCATAAATGTGAATCAGTTGTCAAGCATCCAAATGTAAATTACATGACTATGAGGTCGTAAGTGTGAAAAATAGTCATAACTCACTTTTTCAGTGATGTTGTAACTTTGAATGGTCACAAAATGAACTGTTGTTATGTCAAGAACTATCTGTATTTTCATTATTCTGATTTTGGAATAAGAAATCTTTACATAAAGTACTAAAGTGGTTGATACTCCCAAGAAGCCTCTCCTGTGTTTCAATATTTCTACCAGGTCATCATACACAATAAACTAATAGTTTGCTCTGCCAGGTATTTGAAGAAAAAAACAAATGCAACATTCCCTTAACAACTGTTAACAGCTACATCATAAAACAGAGTAGACTGACTCATTTCCTTGTCAAATCCTTTTTAAGACTTTAAAAATCATCTAGAAACCTCAACTTCCCACTACGGTGAATAGGATAATTGCTCTAAGAAAATGAATATGTTATATTCTTTATTATAGATAAAGGCTGATTATCTTTGTCACTATATCTAGAGCACATCCAGATTAAGTTTAATTAGTTAAATTTAATAAACTTATATGCCGCCCAATCCCGAAGGACTCTGGGCGGCTTACATAAAAGACAATTTAAAAAGTACTAAAAAGTTTAAAAAGTAAAGAAAACAAAGAAGGTTAAAACACAACACACTCAACCGTAGTGGGGCTGGACCTCATTCAAGAGGTCAACAGCCCCAGGCCTGCTGGAAAATCCAGGTCTTAATAGACTTTTTGAAGGCTGCGAGAGTGGGGAGGATCTGGATCTCTGGGGGTAGATCGTTCCATAGGGCTGGAGCAGCTACAGAGAAGGCTCTCCCCCGAGGAGCCGCCAAACGACATTGTCTGGTTGACGGCACCGGAGAAGGCCCACCCTGTGAGATCTTATCGGTCGCTGGGAGGTATGTGGCAGAAGACGGTCCTGTAGATATTTCCCACACTACTGGGAAACATGTTTCCCACCCATATTGAATTTGGAGGAAGCGGAATTACATATTACTGAATGTTCTCCAATGAAATCTAGAATTGTTCTTGAGTCATCTGCCATTAATAAACACCTTCCAGTCATAATCATTCCTTCACCCTGCACTGTAATAAAAATCACAGAAAAAAATGTCCTACCATTGTTTCTGCCTACTTACTGTGTCTCAAGTCTCAGATATAAAAACAAATGAGGTCGGTAAAATGAGGTTCCAGATTGTTGAGAGCAATATGCTCACTCTGTAAACTGCTTAGGCCCATAAAGCAATGTGACGCAGTATATAAGTCTAAGTGCTATTGCTATTGCTAAAATGGCAATAAAGTTTAATTTTACAAAGATTACATTATGTTACCAACTCCATGGCAATGGTGGGTTTCAAAAAGGTGGGTTTCAAAATTTTTTACTAATGTTTCTGAGGGCATGGCTTGGTGGACATGGCTTGGTGGGCGTGGCAGGAGAAGGTTACTGCAAAATCCCCATTTCCTCCCAATCACCTGGAACTCGGGAGCCAGAGAATAAATTGGGGGGGGGGAGTCAGGGGTGGTATTTACTGGTTCTCCGAACTACTCAAAAGTTCCGCTACCGATTCTCCAGAATGGTCAGAACCTACTGAATGCAACCTCTGTTCCATGGGTAGTGATGGGTAGCTAACCATTACATGGGTAGAGCTTTCCAAATCAGCTTTCTGCCAATGCTATTCAGTTTATTTGATGTCACAGTTGTAGCGTCACCTGCAGTGAACCAGTTAAGTGAAACTCTTTGTAGGCAGCACAGTGGGCTTACTCATCTGTTGGAAGCTCTTTCCTCATCCCCTAATTGTTTCTCAGTACGCGATAATTTTTGTGAATGAATCCAGGACCCACAATGATGATGATGTAATCCATACAGCCATGTCGGCTCTTGATGATTCTATGGGCCAGGTCTCCATGTCTTCCGATCTTGCACTACTTTTTTGAGTTGTTCTATACTTTGGTTGGTGTCAGTTTTGATGTCCAGCCACCATGTTCTTTGGTGGCCTCGATTCCTTTTACCGCTATTTCTTCATGTATAATTGCTTTCTGCAGTTATCTCGCCCACATAACATGGGCAAAATAAGTGAGACATAGTGTCGTGATTTTGCCTTCCAGTGGCACAGCTGGTGTTATGAGCTCCAGTGCTTGCTTGTTAGTCACCTTTGCTGTCCAAGGACTAGGACATACAGAGAGACCATTTTGTTGTGCCTACAATTCCCAAAATTCTCCTTTACTGATTTTTTGCTAGACTTCTGAGATCATATTATATAGTGGATATTCTCAAGAGAAAAAGGACCTTGTTAAATAAGCAGGGATGGATTACAAAAGGGAAGGAAATAATCAATAAAACCACCAGGGCTGAGAAAATTACATGTCTATCTGAACAGACAAAACCGGTAAATAAAAATAAAGCCAACACTAAAGTAAAACAGCAAGGGAGATTTAAAAAAAAATACCCTGGGAAAAAAAATCATAGATAAATAAATGGAATTGGGTAGCATACTCCGCACTAAATCTGCCTTACCGAGCTGGAACTAAAAAAATAAAAAAGTTTTAAAAGGAATACAACTGTGAGGGTTTAAAACTAGCCTAGCACATAACAAAATATCACATTTTAATTTAATGTTTCTGAGGATTACTGAGACACATCATCAAAAGCAATATAAATTCAGTACACCATGCAGTATGAATAAACACAGCACTTTGGCTTCTATTATTCCCCCCCAAATATGCACTTAGAACTTTCTCAGACTTTTTATGTATAATTTATGGAACCCTACATAAAAGGAACACAGAGGCTTTTTTTTTTCACATACTGCACACAGCTGTAGAATTATTCTCCCCAGAGGTTTATCAATGCTTAGCCCGAATAGCTTCTAGAAAAGCTGCAGAACTTTTCATTTCTGGCTTGTCACTCAACAGGGTTGCACAGGTGTGGGATAATTATAATTTAATAGGGTAGTTTGATGTCATTGAGTTTAACAACAACAGCCTGGAGAATGTCAACGCAGATTTATCATTTTAAAATGCAGATATTTGGATCTTCTATTATCTCTTCATTTGACTCTTTAAAATTTTATTTTTTAATTACTAAAAAGAAATGCATTTCAAAAACCTTTAAAAGGATTGAAAGCTAATTATCAAAATATACCTGTTTATTTCATGTATACTTGGCCTCTCTCTACTTCAACAAATACTCAAAATGGTCATACGGGTCATCTTAAGAGCTCTTTTCTTTCATTTTGATAAAGAGAGAGAGAGAAAAATGAGAAGTAACATTTACAAAATGTCACTGAGCTCTGTTTCAGTTGTTTTTGTATCATTCAACTCTCAGCAACCTTTTTATTCAAAGGCAGCATTTATCAAAAAGGAAAATGATAGTGAATGTAAAATGACACCTCTTCCCAGCCTGGAATAATAGAGAGAAAAGAAGAGTTAAAAAGAAAACTACATATAAATATAAATTAAAATCCTTTGCTATGTCAAGCTTTTCCACACAATCATTGCCCATTCTCATGTTAGAAGAAACCAAGAGGAGGAGGAAGAGGAGGAGGAAGAAACTTTTTGGGATGAGTGGAAGATAAAGGAGAAAAAAGACAATTGCACTGGAACAGGGCCGGATTTAGATGAAAAGAGGCCCTAGGCTATTCCACTTATGAGGCCCTTTCACCTCCCATTTTTAAGTTTGTAAATTACATGAGAGACAATAAAATACATCATTACTGTGATATATATATATATATCAATATATATCAATATATATAGCTGGCCTCCTGATGGAGGGCGGCTCTGCTCTGCGGCAAAGGCAGCGAGGCCAGCCGCCTCCCCTGCTGCGCTCAGCTGCCCGGCTCAGCCCCCTCGCCCTCACCTGCCTGGCCGCTGGTAGGCTCCGCGTCGACGGGGCGGCTACTGGGAGCGGCCGCTCTCGCCAAACCGCCGGTGCCGGGAATTTGGGCGGGCTCCCCAACTGCCGCGGCGCTGGAACGATCTTAACCAATACATTTTTATGTTTGTTTATTAGTCATATGCGTAGAATTTCTCCTTATTTTCGGTTCAGTGTTTTAGTGTTCACTGTTTTTAGAATAGTGTAATTTTAATTTTGCTAACAATTTGAATGTAGGCCCCTCTTGATCTTGAGGCCCTAGGCTGAAGCCTAGTTAGCCTATCGGAAAATCCGGCCCTGCACTGGAAACAGAATGAGAAGGAATAAAACAGAATTGAAGAAAAGCAAGGAGAACGGGTAACTGAACAGCAACAGAAAAAAATGTTATTTAAATGCTACCTAAAACTTCCTTGCATGCAGAGGTGGTATTCTACTGGTTCAGACCGGTTCACGCGAACCATAGCGGAAATCATGGATGGCCCCGCCTATTTGCCCAGGCTCTACAGCATCCCATTTAGCTCATGCGCAGAAGGCTGTGTGCATGATCGATGGTGGAGCATGCAAGCAAAGCACGTGAACCGGTAGGGAAGGTAACTGAATGCCACCCCTGCTTATATGGTCCTGTAATACCTTAATTCAGGGTAGTGTCAAGGTGACTGGATGGAGCTGAGTGTTTACTGGTTGGAAACCCTTCCTGACACCATTTGGAGTTTATTAACTAAAGATACTACCTAAAGCAGTGTTTCTCAACCTTGGCAACTTGAAGATGTCTGGACTTCAACTCCCAGAATTCCCCAGCCAGCATTCGCTGGCTGGGGAATTTCTGGGAGTTGAAGTCCGGACATCTTCAAGTTGCCAAGGTTGAGAAACACTGACCTAAAGGGATTAAAAATCACCCGGCAAGGGAGGTGGGTTTCTGCCAATATGCCCTGGATTGGGAGAACCGTTGGTGGCGGGAGGCTCCACCCACCTTCTGGACACTTCTGCGCATGTGCAGAAGTGTCGCACAAGTGTGCACAAGTGTGCACAAGTGAACCAGTAGTAAAATAAATTGAAACCCACTACTGCCTGGCAAGCAAGAGCCCAGCCCTTTCAAGTGATACCTGCAAGATGTACAGCAATTTGCATGTTTTGCCCCTTCACTTGCTTTGAACATATATTCTGTTAATTGCAGAAAAAAAAATAAGAGGAGCCTCTGCTTTCATTTTAGCAAGTAATTATTGCAGGTTTGGGGGTGGGGGAAATATATTTTGCTATTGTCAAATGTCCCAAGTAGCTTGCTTTTGGAGCTTGCCCTCCATATCTATCACAGAAACCATATCCAGATATAACTCAAACCACCTGCTTGGTACTTTGGGGCTAAGAGCCAAGTTTATTTACTCAGCATGTGCCTATGTATTGCTTGGGAAGATTGCTAATGATGTAGAAATGGCCCCATCAAGGAAATTTGTTTGGCATTTCTTATAATCCAATTGAAAAAGAAAAAAACAACAACACATTGGCAAATTTCCCTGGGTTTTGGGAAGCCAGTGTTCAGAGGAAATGTTGCCATTTGACAAGGACATAGAAAAATCTGTCTTAAATAAAGAGGGGGGGGGGAGATAATTTATAACCGCATATTTGTACTCATGTTATGGTAAATGTCTCTTTTATGATTTCAAGCCCGAATAAATACTTGAGCCTGTCAAAGGGAATAAAACTGGCTGAGATAAAATTGCCCTTGGCAGACCCTTGTAGAATTCCTATTATATCTTCCAGCATGTCCCCAAATAATCCTTTGGCTGCAGCACAAGGAGCACAGCGCCACAGAGCACAGCTCCTTCTGGGTACTATTGACTATTGTATGGGGGAAAGGGCAAGCTGATTTGCACTGGGACTTCGCTGGCTTTTCAAAACGCCTTTGTTTGTCAACTGCATAATCAACCACGGCCATAAAGCCTGGAGACACACGTGGTTAATAACCCCCCCCCCAAAAAAAAATCATTACATTCAATTAAAATAAACATTAAACTGTCGATCCCTTCATCAAGGAATGTTTTAGAAATACTCTTGTCTCAAACATGAAATTGTAAAATCAGCTTTAGCTGTCAGATTACAGCGCTTCCGATTTAGTTCTGAAAAGAGGCTTCACGGCAGGCAGGCAGGAACACATCTGCAACTCTTTAAAGCAGCTGCAATCCTCAAAATAAATAAAAAAGATGGATGCTGTTCCCGCTACAAGAGACAGGATATTTCTCCCATGTGCTCCCAAGCATCTGTTGGCAAATCTGAAGGACTGTGCAGCTCTGTTGAAAAATAGCACTAAAAGTCATTGGGTACAAGAGGCATTTCAGAATACGTGAATTTCAGAGCTGCAGCTGAGCGATGTCCTCTCGTGGTTTCTCTTTCCTTCCCTGAAAACCCTTTTCTGATTACAATGTATATCTTTCCCCTTTCAGGATCTATTCCTTGGGGCCTCTATTTGCTTACTGAGGATGGCTCATCCTTTTAGGCTATAAAATGTACTTAGTCCCTTCAGTGGTGGGATTCAAAAGTTTTTACTATCGTGGGTGTGGCTTGGTGGGCTTGGCAGGGGAAAGATACTGTAAAATCTCCATTCCCTCCCCACTCCAAGGGAAGGTTACTGCAAAATCCCCATTTCCTCCCGATAAGCTAGGACTCAGGAGGCAGAGAATAGATAGAGGCGGGGCCAGTCAGTGGTGATATTTACTGGTTCTACAAACTACTCAAAATTTCTGCTACCGGTTCTACAGAACTGGTGGAACCTGCTGATTACCACCTCTGGTCCCCTCTAAAAGGAGGTCAAGGAATTAGGGATAGGTCCAGAGGTGGGCTGCTACTGGTTTGCGTGAACCAGCAGCTCTAACCAGTGGCTGGGCCCACCCACCTACCCCGGCGCTATTCCGTCTTATATAATTGCCATGAGTTTGAAGCCGCACTCTCATATTTTTGGTTCTGGGCGAACTGGTTGTTACATGGATAGGTCTGAAGTTTGGGAGTAAGATGATTCCAGGTGTACAAAGGGCTTTGTGGAGGATGAGCTATCTAGCATTAGTCTACACTTTCATTGGTACAATGCCCTTTCTTTCTGTTCTTCCTTTCTGAATCACTATTTTTTCCTTCTCTAAGCTGCTCTGGCAGCACTTTGTCAAATTAAGCATCAGACCAACACATCTGATGACAATCAGAGATCCTGCCACTAAGTGATACTGGGTGTAATCCTTTGCCTGAGAGTGAGCCTAATACGTAGTGATATTTATATTTAGGTTGAAAAGAAATGAATCTTATTAGAGGACATTGTTGTTGTTTGTTGTTTATTAGTTTTGTATGCCGCCCACTCCCGAAGGACTCCGGGCAGCTCACAATAAACAGGGAAAGGGAAATAAATAAGACAATACAAAGAATTTAAAAATGCACAACATTCACAATTGAGGCGGGGCTAGATATTTCAACAGCCCCAGCCTGTTGGAACAGCCAGGACTTGGTAGCTTTACGGAAGGCCGGGAGGGTAGTAAGGGTCCGGATCTCCACGGGGAGCTCATTCCAGAGAGCTGGCGCAGCAACAGAGAAGGCTCTCCTCCGGGGGGTTGCCAGCCGACATTGGCTGGCTGATGGAACCCGGAGAAGGCCAAGCCTGTGAGATCGAATCGGTCTTTGGGCGGTAATTGGCAGGAGGCGGTCTCTCAGGTACCCAGGTCTGATGCCATGCAGGGCTTTATAAGTAACGACTAGCATCTTGAAGCGTGTCCAGAAACCAATGGGTAGCCAGTGCAGCTCGCGGAGGATAGGTGTAACGTGGGTGTACCTGGGTGCACATTGGTCTTAACTGCTATCAAAATTACTTATCATAGTTTCAGCTAAGCCTCTTAGTATATTACATCATGAATTGGAGATAGTGGATTTGCAGACACCTTAAGGGATTCCTAAAATTTGTAGAAATGCATTTCAAAAATAAGTTTGAAAAAGTACACAAATATCCAATGACTGACTGTAATTTATATTTAAATTATAATTAAACTGAAATACTTTGCTGATTAGATAACCCAAGTCTATAATTGCCATGGCTAATTTTTTTCTGTGGAGTATATAAACTATATCTTAGTCCTCATGAATCTGCATTTTGAGTTATTTTAATATTTAACAGAAATTTTATACAATGAGTAACACCTCTGCGGCCCTTATTCAGGCTTTTCTATAATCTAGAATAGGGCTGTTAAATTCTCAGCCCATGGGTATCACACACTGGCCATGCCCACACCCAGTTTAACAAAGGGGGGGGGGAGTCCCAATATGTCATGTGATGCCACCATGATGACATGGGTTTTACACACCTGAACTCGAAGCACAATATTTTCATGGTATTGTAATGGAAAGAAGTAACACAATATGTCAGAAATTGCTATAATATTGTCTCTGAAACGATCTCCCACTGAGCCAACTCCCTATGGTGGTTCACATGCCAACTGCACCCATTACAACTCTTAGACTCAGATTTTTAAAAAAAATTTCCAAGGTTCATTTGGAAGCTTTCTTCTCACCCACAAATAGTACTCCAATGGGTCTATGACAATTTGCCACCATGGCCAACTCGCTGGGGACAGGAGTTCCGCTAATATCAAAGAAATGGTGGAACAGAATCATTTAAAAAAGGATGCAAAAGAATGGAAAGAATGAAATATAAATGACAAAATTAAAACATTTTGTATTTATTTTAAGCAATTAAATTGCATTTTTAAATTGTCCTATGGTGAGTCCTATGTCCTATGGATTCCAGAGCAGTGTTTCTCAACCTTGACAACTTGAAGATGTCTGGACTTCAACTCCCAGAATTCCCCAGCCAGCATTCGCTGGCTGGGGAATTCTGGGACTTGGTCCAGACATCTTCAAGTTGCCAAGGTTGAGAAACACTGCTCCAGAGGATGGTAGAGGACAGGAAGGCCTGGAGGAACGTTGTCCATGGGGTTGCAATGGGTTGGACATGACTTCGCAACTAGCAACAGTGGCAAGGTGGCCACAGTGAGTTGACTAAACATGAGAGCCATTGCCACAAATCCACCCCCCCTTTTTTGCAATTTCCAAAGGCCATCAGCATGCTTTAACTTTTTGTTATAATCTTGCCTGTTTTATTTTAAATAATTTTTATAGCAATACATACTCGCTGAATTGCACTATTTTAAATCAGACTCCTGAACAATATTTTGACAGAATAACTTCATTGGCTACTCATTTGGTCTAGTTATCTAGCTAGCTAGTTTGATATAATGATTAAGGTGCTAGACAAGAAACTGGGGGACTGTGAGTTCTAGTTCTCTCTCGGGCATGAAATCCAGTGGGGGCTTTGGATCAGATATTCTCCCTTAGCCTAATCTACCTTGCATAGTTATTTTTAATGAGAAAATAAGAATCAGGAACATTATGTATATCTCTTTACGCTATATAGATTAAAGGCAAGATAGAAATCATGCAAATCTTATCCATCTGTACTTTCCTACCGAATTATTTTCTTTTTTTGCACTTGAATCCTAAATGTGACTCCATATTTCATGAAGAACAATGGTGGCTAATGACACACACACACACACACACACACACACAGTAACAGCAGCAGTGATCGATGGGATCTTAACACAATATCAGCTTTTCAGACTCAACGTTCTGCAGAGAAAAGCTGCATGCACAGTACGAAGCTTTGTACCAGCTTGTGGGTGTTACTGCTATTTAAAACCCATTTTGCAACAAAAAAGGCAGTTAGCTTTTCAAATATGTATAGTATTCTTCAGTATAACATTGTGCAGAAAAGGCAAGCAGAAAAAGCTGTGGGTTTTCCAAGAACACAATTATAGGAATGGTAAGAAAGATGCCGCTTATGATGTTTCAGCACTTGAGGGGAGGAAAAAAAACAAAACAACCTGGTGAAATGCTATTAACTTTAATGCCTCTTTTTGCCATTTATTTGAAATAACTGTGACTTAATGTAACAGAATAATATTAAGCAGAGAAACGTTCCACTGAGAAGGAAAGAATAATACAGTCAGGTGCTTACAACGATTTGTTAAACAACAATAAACTCTTTTCCCTACCTATCAATGTGTTAAATTAATACTGCTCACTTTCTGTGACAGTAACCACATGGTTTTACCATATAGTCATGCAGACTGGTGCCTTCAGTTGTTAATGTACATTTTAGTTCCATTAGTGGCAGCCTGAAAATTGCAAAGAAAAAAGTATCTGCTATGAACTCCACATGGTGTCAGGAAGGGCATCTGGCCAGTAAATGCTCAGCTCCATCCAGGCATCCCGACTCTACCCAGAATTAATGGCAAAGGACAGTAGGAAAAAAATTCCTAAATTTCTGAAATCAACTATTTGTATGAGACGGCTTATCATTGAGAAACTGAACAGGGTAGTCCCTTCAAAGCCACCCAGAAATTTGTATATGCAGGATAGTATTTCATATAATTGTATTTATATAATGTCTTCTTATATATATATCTGAGATACATTTCCCTAAATTGATGAATTAATTTTGAGATGATTAGTGATTGTTTTTTAAAGGAAAACAAACATTACTTGTTCTTTTAGAACATGATGGTCAGACCTGCTGTCGATACCAGTTCTTTGGCTGACTAAGCTACAAGAAAGGATTAACGAGGGTGCCTACTGCTATTTTATATTTATTTATTTCACTGACGTCGTATCTTTTTGTATAGCAGATCAAGGTTATGCACAGTGCTTTCTCCTTCTATTTGTCCCCTAATAGTAGCGCTAAGAGATAGATTAGGGTGAAGAACAGTAATTGGATGAAAGTCATCCAGAGTGCTTCTGGGGCTGAAGGTAGATTAGAAACTAGGTCTCTTCACTTATAGTCCTTGGCCACAACACATTGGCTCTCACAATACACAAAATTATCCACTCCAATGTCCTACCTGTCAATGACTACTTCAGCTTCAACCATAACAATACATGAGTACATAATCTCAAGGTAAACCACTCTAAACTCGATTGCAGAAACTACGACTTTAGCAACAGAGTGGTCAATGCCTGGAATGCACTACCTGACTCTGTTGTTACATCCCCCAAACCCCCATAATTTTAACCTAAGACTGTCTACTGTTGACCTCATCCCAGTGCCGGATTTTCCTATAGGCTAACTAGGCTTCAGCCTAGGGCCTCAAGATCAAGAGGGGCCTACATTCAAATTGTTAGCAAAATTAAAATTACACTATTCTAAAAACAGTGAACACTAAAACACTGAACCGAAAATAAGGAGAAATTCTACGCATATGACTAATAAACAAACATAAAAATGTATTGATTAAGATCGTTCCAGCGCCACGGCAGTTGGGGAGCCCGCCCATGTTCCCGGCACCAGCGGCTGGGCGAGAGGCGCGGCCGCTCCCAGTAGCCGCCCCGTCGATGCGGAGCCCACCAGCGGCCAGGCAGGTGAGGGCGAGGGGGCTGAGCCGGGCAGCTGAGTGCAGCAGGGGAGGTGGCTGGCCTCGCTGCCTTTGCCGCAGAGCAGAGCTGCCCTCCGTCAGGAGGCCAGCTATATATATTGATATATATTGATATATATTGATATATATATATATCACAGTAATGATGTATTTTATTGTCTCTCATGTAATTTACAAACTTAAAAATGGGAGGTGAAAGGGCCTCATAAGTGGAATAGCCTAGGGCCTCTTTTCATCTAAATCTGCCTCATCCCATTCCTAAGAGGTCTGTAAGGGGCGTGCATAAGCACCAGCGTGCCTACCGTCCCTGCCATACTGTCTCCATTTATTCATAACCATTTACTGTGTTCGTACTTACTTATACCTGTTATCTTTTACGTGTTTGACAAACTAACTAAATAAAAATAAATAATATTCCACTGCATGCAGTTTGTTAACCAGAACTATTCTACATGAGAATGGCAGTCATTGAAACTGGAATTTGAAACAAAGTCAGGTGACCTTGCTTTATGGCCAGCTTGAGCCACCCAACATTTCTTAAGAATCAGAACAGACAAACCACCCGTGCCAAGTAGCTGCAATTCCACAATCCACTATTATTTTGAACCACTGTTTCAAACGTACTCTTTTCCATTATGGTCCATCTTAATCTCTTCCAAACTGTTGGTCTATTACCCTTCATTCCAGTGTATGACACCTCCAGAGCCTGGCACATCTCTTGCCTTCTAGCAGCTTGTCAGTGCTTTGAATGACCATTTCATCCTGGCTGCTATTATCAGCTTCGTACCCCCCTTCCAGTTGATCCCACCATGCTCATAAATAATCACCATTAACCAACTTCAGTGGTGGGATTCAAAATGTTTTTCAACCGGTTCTGTGGGCGTGGGTTGGTGGATGTGGTATGCCTTGGTGGGCGTGGCTTAGTGGGCAAGGCAAGGCAAGGCAAGGATACTGTAAAATGTCCATTCCCTCCCCACTCCAGGGGAAGGTTACTGCAAAATCCCCATTCCCTCCCGATCAGCTGGGACTCCGGAGTCAGAGAATAGATGGGGGCCAGTCAGAAGTGGTATTTACCGGTTCTCTGAACTACTCAAAATTTGCAATACCATTTCCCAGGAGTGGTTAGAACCTGCTGAATACCACCTCTGACCCACTTCTATTTTTCTCACCTTCTGCCATATCCACTTTCATCTATCTCAGCGGGCATCTTTTTGGTTTCCAAACAGGCTGGGTGAAACACGCTTTCCTGTGTGTGCTGCAATGATCCCATTTCTTTTTGTTTTGTTTCAATGCTTAAATTGCAGCACAGGCATGTTGGAAGAAAGCTAAAAGGTTTCAGTGCATTCTACTTTGCTTCAACGAAGCTGAACCCTCATTCCTTTTGCCATAATGTTTCTATGGAGCCAAGGTGGAAAGAAGGAACAATGTTGTTCCTTTTTTTGTAAAGTTTGTAGTATTGAAGGAAGCATGATACAACGAGGAGGGAAAATAGTGTCTACGTTAGTGTCAAAGTCTTTGGGAAAGCACAGGGGAAAAAAGGATTACTGAAAAAAAAGCCTCACATTCTTTAAAATGAAGATGGGTACTAGGAGACACACTGGCGTGAGCCAATAAAACTTGTCTACTGGGAAGAGCAAGAAGCAGAGGAACAACCAGTCCCAATATGAGTAGCTTTAATCTGAGATGGATTAAATATCCCAGTGCTAGGTTTCAAAAATTGTTCAAATCTACTCTCTGTGTGTGGCCTCTTTTGTGGAAGTGGCTTGCCACCCATGTGACCGGATGGGAGTGGCTTGCCACCCATGTGACTGGATATGAAATTATGAATTAGTACTTAGGTCGGTTCAAGTAGCTGTTCAGAAACTCTGGCATTGAAGCATGCAAGTCTTAAAGCTGTCAAGTTACAAGATCCTTGCACCCCTAACCCTTTAGAAAAAAAAACTAGGGGTCTTCAAACCTGACAGCTTTAAGACTTGTGGACTTCAACTCCCAGAATTCTTCCTCCAGTCACGTTGGCTCAGGAACTCTGGCATTGAAGCATGCAAGTCTTAAAGCTGTCAAGTTACAAGATCCTTGCACCCATAACCCTTTAGCAGTGGTGGGTTTCAAAAATTTTTGGAACCTCTTCTGTAGGTATGACCTGCTTTCCGAGTCCACTGGTGGAACCTCTTCTAACCGGTTCAGTAGATTTGACGAACTGGTTCTACCAAATAGGTGCGAACTGGTAGGAACCCACCACTGCAGTATGATATCCCAATATAGGTACGTATCCCAATATGACAGGGCTGTGGTTGACCATGGGGGGTCAGGCAGGCATAGCTGACTGGGTGAGTGTTGCCAATTAGGTGGGTGTGGCCATCTTAAGGCCACTCCCCAAACTGCTGGCATGTTTCCTCTTCGCATTGGGTAGACTGAGCCAAAGCCATGCTGGCCCAATGCTTCCTCTTCGCATTGGGTGGATCAGGCTGAAGCAACACCGGCCAGCCCCTTACATTTTCCAGAACGGCCCCATGGGCCGGATCTGACCATATCACAGGCTGCATCTGGCCCATGGGCCTTGAGTTTGATACCCCTGCAATGTGAGGTAGCTTTAATCTTTAATTTAAGCTCCAGTGGAGCCACCTAACTTTTTGTATTCCAGGATTGGAGAGGCTGCCACAAAGAAGAGGGAGTCAATTTATTTCCTAAAGCACCAGAGGGCAAGACAAGAAACAATGGATGGAAACTAATCAAGGAGAGAAGTAACCTATCACTAAGGAGAAATTTCCTGACAGTTAGAACAATTAACCAATGGAACAGCTTGACTTCAGAAGTTGTAGGTGCTTCATCGCTGGAGGTTGTTAAGAAACAACTGGACAGACACTTGTCTGAAATGGTATAGGATCTCCTGCTTGAGCAGGGCGCTGAACTCGAAGACCTCCAAGGTCCCTTCCACCTCTATTCTGATTCTGGATTGAGCACCAATCTAGTCCCACTTCTGGTCCACTGCAATCTGGATTGAAATTTTTAGTCAACCTCAGAAACAGCTGGAACACTGTCAGAAGCAAGCAGTTTGAATTTACCATGCAAAATTGCTCAAGGGTTGACTTAAATTTACTTTCTATACATCAAGATGGAGAACCTGAAGGGGGACTAACATATGACTGGAGTAGAAAATAATATGGGCTTTGGAGCTTGGTGGATGATGCAGGTGTAGCTCTGCTCTTCAAGTTCCACTGGATCTTTTCCAGATGACTGGATTACAACTGCCTATAATTCCTGCCATGATAAATCCTTGAGATGGGAAGACTGTTTTAGCTTTATGTTTTTGCAACACCTTATAGCAGGAAGCTAAGGCTCAATTATCACTGAGGACAACAACAAAAAATAAACCTGTGAAAATCTATTTGCATTATTCCTTTGTTTGGTATCAAGTGATTGTTCTAATAACAATATATTGTGAAATTATCTCTTCTGTTCCTCAGAGTTTTTTTTTAATTAAGAGGTTTGAAGGAAAAATTAGAGGATGCTTGGAATATGTGAAAATATACTTTTTATTGCCCTCATGGTAACCCTAAATCCATTATTGTCTGTCTGTCCGTCCATCCATCCATCCATCCATCCATCCATCCATCTATCTATCTTCTATCTATATCTCTCATCCATCCATCCATCCATCCATCCATCCATCCATCCATCCAATCATTTATTTAGGTGATTTTTATAGCTACCCATCTTAGCAAACCACTCTGGAGGTTTCACAATTCAAAAATATATATTACAATTCCATAAGTGCTTTTCAAAAGGCAACTGGACTTTATTTTCCTTGAAAATGTTTCTCATCCAAGAAGCTTCTTGTCCAGCCTCAGAACTGAAGAAGCTTCTTGGATGAGAAGCGAAATATCTTCAAAGAAAAACAAAGTCCATTTGCCTTTTGAAAAAGCACCTTTGCAACCACCATGACCTGAATGACTGAGATCCATATATTCATAGACATATATTACAATTAAAATCTTAAAACATTTGCAAACAATAAAAACAATAAAACCATTAAAACAATAAAAGACCATTAAAACTTCTAATCCGAGTACATATAAGACATCTGGCCTGTTAATAATATAGCCAGGATGCGGGGCTTCTTGGCGTATGTAGCACCCCAGGCTCGGGGGCATAGCCAAGTCTTTACAGAAGCTAACAGGGATGGGGCCATTCTAATCTTCTGAAGGGAAGATGTTCCACAGATTAGGAGTTGCTGCAGAAAAAGTTCCCCTTTTATTAGAACTTCAATGGATGTATTCACAATTCTCTCCAGCAATATGTAATTACACTCAAATATAAGTATGCAGAGAGCCATAATCCACTTTGCTTTAGTCTTTGGCAACATCATTTAACATTCAGCAAACAATCAATTAAGAAGTCTTTAAGTTCAACTGACCTACAGCAGAGTTCAGTACTAGTCTAACAGATTGCTCCCACTTTTTCTCTGTTCTTGACAAAATTGAAATACAGCTTGATCTCAAAGGCCAAGGATGGGCAATTTG
Source organism: Thamnophis sirtalis (assembly GCF_051295495.1). Lineage (NCBI taxonomy): Eukaryota > Metazoa > Chordata > Lepidosauria > Squamata > Natricidae > Thamnophis > Thamnophis sirtalis. The sequence goes on from NW_028261382.1 coordinate 162,742,911, forward strand.
TAACAATGAAACAGCCTCTGGCATATGTTTGAATAGCCTCAGCCAATAACTAATCTTGGACTTATGGCAAGGGTGATCTATTTCATCTTGAACTGCTTGCTGGGCAGTGTGTTGGAGGAAAAGGTTAAATGGAAGAGAGGGAGGATTTTTAGTGTCTACCCTATTTATCATGAGCTTCAGCCCTGACCCCTGGAGTTATAAGGCTGCCAATCTATTATCTCTGAGTAAACAGAGACTTTTCCACCACAAGCAATGTTTAAACATTGAGCATAGTATAGAAAGTCAGCTTGTTGTAGTGGTTAAGATTTGGCCTAGAAACTAGGAGTGTGAATTCTAATCCCATTTTAGGTATGAAAGCTGGCTGGGTGATTTTGTGCCAGTCATTCTCTTTCAGCTCAACCCACTTCACAGAGTTGTTATTGTAGGAAAAATAGGAGGAAGGAAGGGATATTAGGTATGTTCATCACCCCGAGTTGCTTATAAAGTAATAAAATCAAGAAAAAAATTGAATCTATCAATCAATACAGCATAGCTGCATGTTATGCAGTTTTAACTTTTGACTGGAAGCTGCCCAGAGTTGGTTAAATGATGGGTGGCTATATAATGTTTCAATAAAAATGATGGAAATCTCAAATGTTTGTTCCCAGAGCCTTTGTGTTCTTCAATCTCTAATTCTGCCATTTGCCCAAGTGGTAGTGGCTTTGCAGTTCTTACTATCACCATTTACCTTTAGGGGGCGTTTTACCTGATATGAGCTTACATATGGAGAGAAATGGGCTTTCAATACCATGCTGCCTTACTGACAACTACGAAGATAAAAACAAAATAATGAAATAATTGTTATTGGGCCATCGCTGGGCCATGTAGTATATCAGATCCCCCCCCCCTTAGGAGACAAACTAATCTTGCAGTGAATAAATACAAGTAAATATGATTAATAGGAATCAGTAATGTAACAAACTCTTTTGGAACTCATTGGTAGCCTCATTCTTTAATGAACAAGGACACATTCAATTTTGCAGCTACTAAGATTGTTGGATGAGCAGGCACAAAAACAGCCAGGGAAATGATTGAAGCCTGGGAAACAGGCCCTTCATCAATCAACAGGAGTGCTGATTTACCACCGCCCTATCAAGTACTTAGAAGGTAGGGGCTGGGCAACACAAGGAAACAACAGCTAACGACTTATAAGCCAGCCATCTACACACACCCAATCAACATCTAAAAAAACCCCCACATATAACAAGCACTATGAATACCACACACAGAGCAACATAAATTCTGCTGGAGATAAGATCTCTGAAGATGAGTCCAAAAGCTCAGAAGACAAAACCTCTGGTCCTGGTGATTGACCCAGATTGGATCCTGCAAACTCTTTTTAGTTTCAAATGTTGAAATGGAATAAACAATATTGACAAAGATAGATGGCAGAACCATTCCAATCAGGGGATCCAACAACTCTAATTTACATAATAAGAAAAAGATGCTACAGAACACGTGTAAGTAAATACAGGATAAGAATTCAGTGAGGGTACATGCTGATCTGCTATCAATAAAATAAATTTTGCTTTAAAGACATCAATAACACAGACTTCCTGAAGAACTGACTCAAATTGACAGCAAAACAACATGTCCTTCCATTGTGTGATGAATAAAAATGACTGAACCCACAGAAAATGAAGATTAAACTCAACAGAGTTTCTAGTTAGACCATTCATCTATTTCTACTCAAGTAACATAGTCGTCCATCAAATGTTCTTTTTGATTCAATTTAACTGGGCTTCATTTTGTTTTCTGGAAGTTTCAAACTTTAATCTAGACCTGGAGAATTATCTCATCATTCTTCTTCTTTCCATCTCAGGAACACATTTTCATGCTTAACTCCTTTCCCACAAAGGACTGCCTCTAGTTTCTAAAAGAAGAAAGCCTCTAGTATTTTCTTGTGTGCTATAACCAATATTTTTCTCACAGAAAAGAAAATGATTCAAAACCAGTCATGTTTGAGAGGTTGATAGAAGATGGTAAGTGTTTATATTGTAAGCAAGGTATTTTAACATGCACATAATCACATGCACGCTAATTAGTAGACTGTCATTTTGATGGGAACACACTAACTTTTATGGAAATATTTGTGTGAAAGGTTTTCATGAACCACTGTATATTTAAGTAACCAAAGTAATTTTCTTCATCAGAAATACTGACTAGTTTGACCTGCAATTCTGTAAACACAGAATTATAATAGTTTGACATTATAATAGAAATGAGTACCTTATTATCCAGAAGATTTATCATTACCAGAATCCTCAAGAGCGTATTACCTGAAACACTAAATATGCACCTCTCTCTTATTTATTTATGAACTTCATATATTTATGGCTCTCAGATTTAAAATCAAGATAATGGCATTGTTAATAAATAATTAACAGGCAGAAATAATTAACAGTGTAAGCACCTGTATAAAAAACAATGCATGTTAAGCACAAGCTAATACATCCCTTAATTCTGCAAGGAATGCTGGTTAGCAACAGAGAAAACTCAATGTTCTGTATTCAGCAGAGTTGTGGAACCCCAAGCAAATCTTCTCAGATAAACATGGAGGCTCTTACAGAAAAAGATTTCTCTCAAGTGTCTTGGATCTAAACTGTGTGCAGCGTTCATGATAATAATCAGAACTTTGCATTTCTCTCCCCCCCCCCCCAAAAAAAAAACATTGGCAGCCAATGCAGTGTGTTCAACATAAGTCTCTCCTCATTCGGAATGACCAAGTAGGTTGCTGAGTTTTGTATTAATCAAAGTCTCTAGGCTACATAAAAAGACAATTCCATGTGAAGTGCATACTATAGTCCAGGGGTGTCAAACTCAATTCCTGGGGTCTGGATCCTGCCTGCAGGGTGCTTAGATCTGGCCTTCGGAGCTGCCCTGGAAACAGCAAAGGATCATCTTGCAGTGCCTCTGGTAGCAGAGGGTTGTAGGAGGCCGTCACAGCTGAAAACAGAGCTTGAGAGCCCATTTTCGCTGGCAGAGCACTTGGGCCACCACAAGCACCTCCAACACAAGTCCTAGCAAGGGCCACCCACCCTGGCCACGGCCCCCAGCCTCTAAGATCAAATACAACCCTGATGCAACCCCAATGAAATTGAGTTTGACACATTATCTATCATGTGGCTGCTATGAATTCTTAAACCACAGCAGACAGAATGTGAATATTCAAATCTCACAATACATAAGGCTAAGAGCCTTTAATGCCAATTCCATTTGAGATTGGTTCTTTTGTGATTCTCACATCGCTCATGTTGATTCTACTGCTTCAGAAATTCCTTCAGCGTTAATTTTCTATGGCCCTGGAATATATTTATAAAAGGAAGACATATATCTTAGAAATAAATGAGTATTACAAATAAATAATAATATCTTATACAGCATAAGCATGCTGTGTACTTGAAGTCTGCAAGTTATTGAATTATGTATCTGTGCTACATAATTTCTCATCATAAAAGGTCTATTGGCAGAAGATGATAAAATCTAATATAAGTTCTATTTTTTTTAAAAAAAAACACTTTCCACCCAAGACAGCATTCCAGTCAAAGGGGAAAAAAGTGCTAGGAACCTAAACCTACGAAAAGGTGAATGTGAAATTATACCAATACAACTTGCTGGTATTAGCTTAATTAGCTTATTAGTATAAGTTTGCTGTTGCAACTTATAATTTGAATTTAGTTTTCCATAGCTGCTAGCACTGAATTGCCAGTTGAAAACACTACACTGGGTTACGATTATATCTTACAGCAAGTAATGTAATTGACAAAAAAGGTTGATAATATTCATCATAAATTATAGAAGTTGAATTCCTTTCTCCTAAATTGCTGTAGGGTTTAGAATAGTTGGACTAACAATACTTATATTCTGCATATGTTTTCAAATGCAGTTTCAATTATGTTGAGGAAAAACTTTTCATACATAAAAAGGTAGACTTTGAGGTGGACTTAAATAGGATTAAGAGCAGGCTTTCCACAATTGTACACTTGATTGCTGATTGATTAGGACTGACCTAACACTGCAGTTCAGGAATCTACAGCTTCCTTTGGTTTGGAGGGGTCGGTTCTGCCAGCATTACTGCTGGTTCGGCATGTGTGTGCATTTGCACCTAAAAAGGTCTGTACATGCGCACAACATTAGAAAGGGGAACATTTGTTTGCAATGAAGATTGTTCTGTGCGTGCACAGAACTGAAAATCAAGATGGCACCGCTAACAATAGAACTGGTTCGGGGGCGTGGCAGTCCAAGTTACTACCTACTTGGCCAAACTGGGCCGAACCAGTAGAAACCCACCTCTGCTTGACAGGAGGAATACGGCACTGAAAAAATGGGTGGGTTGAGAACCTGTTTTAGGAGGGAGATTTTGGTATATTAAGGGTGAAATAGATTCCTTAATGCCATACAGTCCTAACTTTAAAATGTCTTCCAATTTCCCCCCAATAATATAAAAAAATGTGGAAAATGTGAGTACCCACCACCATCAAGTTGATCTCTTCTTAGATGGTGTTGGAATTAATTTCCTTGTTTTAAGCCTTCTTGCATAGACAATCAAGATCTTCTTTTTACAGTGGTGATTATATTAATCTTAAAATATCATCTAGAGGTGTTCTTATTTTTAATAAACATTTTTTTTATTTTTACTAAACAAACAACACCCCAAAATGATCATCTTACATTACATCTTGTAGAAAGTGTGTCAATTGGTTACAATTAGCTTTCGTGCATCTCTTCCAGAATCATTACTTACATTCATATCGAATATCAAAGTTCTTAATGAGTCTTACTTTCAACATATCATAGTTCTCATTTAGCTGAAATTGTTTTAATGTCCTTTTGCCTAGAATAATCCATAGTTAAAAAAACAACAACAACAACACAGCCACCTAATGGCATTTCATTAATTATTATCGAGAGGTGTTCTGAACCAAATCACGCACAGATGTTAGAGGATCTTAGACAATTTCTAATTATTTTGCTAAATGCTGAATCAGATGCTAAGTAAAATGAGCAATGAGATGAGAAACTTCTAATTATGAGGCAGCAAATTCAGATTTAATCCAATCAAATAATAACATAACTTCCAGATTATGACACTTGAACTTTATAATGTTTCTCAACGATAACAATAACAAAAGGAAATAATTTGTACTCTGCAGAATATGTGCTCACCTATTTCACCAGAAGAATAAATGGATTGCATAATACACAAATATTGTCAAAGCTAGAATAGGTAGGAAATCTTAATATAAATTTGTTCCTGAGGCATTCATCTAAGTTGCACCAGTGAACAGGATACCAATGGTAAAACATTAGGTCAAAGCTCTAACTTAAAAGAACTCATCTTATTTTAGTTATCAAATCTAGTACAATAAAACAGCAATGCGAAATAACTATACACAATTCAGTTATATGCAGTAGAGATTTAGGATGCCAATATGCACTGTGATAAAGACCAGGGGTCTTCAAACTTGGCAACTTTCAGCCTGAAGGACTTCAACTCCCAGAATTCCCCAGCCAACTTTGCTGGCTGCAGAATTCTGGAAGTTGAAGTCCACCAGGCTTAAAGTTGCCCAGGTTGGAAACCCCTGATATAGACCATAAGAGCTATTTGGAGTAAGTATTCTAGGCAACAGTTTGTGGGTTTGGTTAATAATCAAGAATTCACCAGTCTTTTAAAGTAACAAATTAGGTGGCCTGAATTAAATACAAGAGCCAACCATGTTTGTTAATCACACTTTCCACATTCATTACCTAGTTTAGGTAATGAAACATCTGCAAGAAAACAAGCAAGCTCAGAGCACCAAGGACCCCTCAAGAACAAACTGCCTATCTCATTTATTCCACCTTATAGTTTTTATGGAAACTTTCTGGAAAGTTCTGCTACCTAAACATTGTGAAGAGTCTGGGGTTATTAGGAATACTATATAAGAAAATGCTATTATTGAATTGTGTGTATTGTAATGAAAAATCAGAAGAAATGTAATTTAATAGTTCCCAATTTTATTAGTTCTTGAGAGGAAAGTGCTTAAGATGAAAATACCTTTTTAAGAAACCTATTTTCATTTATGAAGCAACCTTCATTGCTGGTATTCTTGTTAATTCCTTGTTGAAGAAGTACTAAAAGTGCTATGCGATTCTTTGATTTCTATTAGAAGTCCAGTACAATTATGAACAAGGTTTTCCTTGATGTTATTCACAATAGGGGAAATATTGAGACTTACATAATGAATAGAGCTTTTATTTCATTCCTTTAACTAATTCCAACCAGGGCTATGGGTTAAAAATGTGGAACACGCAGTGCTGCAGCAAATAAGAAGCTTGTAACTCAACCTCTTCAATAGTTTGCCATTTAGCATTGTTGACTGATCTTGAAGTTATAGTAAGAGTAACATAATCTGCCTGGAATATGTAAAAACAACAATCCCACTTAATTTTCTATTGAGCAAATAATAAAGTACACTATATTATGTAAACATTTCAAAAACATTTTGGACTTTGTGTGTCTTGACTTTCAAGCAATACTTTTTCTTCTCTTCAGAGGCAGCATTTGATGACATAATTATGTATGTATGTATGTATATATGTATGTATGTATGTATCAGAGGTGGGTTCCTACCAGTTCGCACCTATTCAGTAGAACCAGTTCATCAAATCTACCAACTGGTTAGAAGAGGTTCCACCAGTGGACCCGGAAAGCAGGCCACACCTACAGAAGAGGTTCCAAAACTTTTTGAAACCCACCACTGGTCCTTGGATATGATTATTCTACACTATCATGCTCATATTTATAAAACTCAGTGCCTCTATGAAAGGTAAGGATGACTATTGCATTTGTGGTGCAATCAGAACATTGCGTGTGTTGAAGTTGTTTTAACGCAAACCAAAGATGCCTTTTAAAAAACAAGTTTACATTGGTTCTGACAAGTGTCGTCGGCATCTTCATATCTGATCACGTGGGCGGCAAGCCACTCCCATCCAGTCACATGGGTGGCAAGCCACTCCCACAAAGGAGGCCACACCCACAGAGTAGGTTTGAACAATTTTTGAAACCCACCACTGGTATGTATGTATGTGTGTGTGTGTGTGTGTGTGTGTGTGTGTGTGTGTGTGTGCGCGATATAGTTACATAGATACAACAAGATATAGTCTTGTTGTATTCGGGTCTTTTCCCATGTAAGATTGAGATTGTCTTGGCAACATTTCGGCGAGGTCTCACTTGCCAAGCCGAAAACACCAGCCTGAGGATGGCGAGTGAGACCTCGCCAAAATGTTGCCCAGACAATCTCAATCTTACACGGGAAAAGACCCGAATACAACAAGACCAGCATACGTACACCCGTGAAAATCTATGAAAACAGTATGTATGTACAGTATGTATGTTTTCGTGCATATACATAGAAATATTCACACAAATATTTGAAAGACTATCATATCAAAGATCTGGATTTCAGTAACAAGAAGGGATTGACAGGGCTCTGCCACCATGTTAGAATCACCAATAAAATATTTGAAATGTTACATACAATTTAATATTAAAATGTAATGTTAGAACTATCTGCAACCAAGATTAGTCCAATGTATTATTACTGGATAATATATAACACTAGCTGAATACCCGTGCTCTGCTACAAAACTATGTGATCAGGCTTGATAAATCGACACTTGAAAATTAATGACCAGTTATGATCAGCCTCTCCTCTCCCCTTCAGGCTTGCCCCAAAGAAGCCTCTCCTCTCCTATCCCCCTTCTCCCCCTAAGGCTGGCCCCACTGATCCTCTCCTCTCCCCTTCTCTCCTTCAGGCGTGCCCCACAGAGGTCTCTCCTCTCCTCTCCCCTTCTCTCCCTCAGTCTAACTCCTTAGCATCAGAGCGTTTTTCAGGTGGGGAGGGGCAGTAGAATGTCTAAACTTTCAGCCTAGGGGCCAGATGAGTCATGCACTGGCCACACCCATGCCCAAGTGGCAGTTGGAACAGAGTTCTTTTCAGGTGGGGAGGGGGAGAAGATCGTCTAACTCCTTAGCATCAGAGTGTTTTCATAATATTATAAGAAATACTAATGATCTGATGGTCATTTCGAAAAATCCTTTCTTAGTGAGCACCTAGAAGCCAAGAGGAACATATGTGCCAAATGTCAAGTTTGTAGGCTTTACGGTTCTGAAGATTTTGTGATGATGCATGAGTGGTATTTTGCTTTTATATATATATAGATTTCAAGTTGGTATCCATTTAACCAAATGCATGAATTATCATTATTTGCACCTGATGCAAGTTCTGAACTAATCCTAGCTGTCCCTCCCTTAAAATTTATGGGGTCAAATATATATTATTTTATGGATTTGATAAAAAGGACTATTCTCAAGGAAAGCTATTCCTTAAAGCAGCATTTTTACCTTTGAAGAAACCTTGAACTAATTTTCAAGTCTCAAGAAACCCCTGTGTAAAAATCATAAAAAATTCAAAAACCCCACAATGCAAGTCACTTTTAAACTATTTGATCGATACTTTATATTTACCAACAAAACAGTAGGCTGGAAGCAGAAGGAAGCAGGTAAAAATGTATACTGCTATGATTTATACTGCTCTAACATAGTGTGATGCATGAAGTCAGAATCCCCCCCCAATCACAATGTCAGGGACCCACAATCTCTTATGACACTCCTAGTAAACTTTCATGGAACCCCAGTTGAGATAGGCTGCCTTAAAACAATGGTATTGCAGGGCTAAAATATTCTCTTAGCTTCAAAGCTATACTTCTGCATGCACGTATTTATGGTTTAAATATATTGGGTTGTTGAGTAGCATATCGAGTAGAACTTCTCTATTTTGGACTCCATTGTATTTCCAGCCCAAATTATGAACCTTCAAAAAGAAGATTCATTCTGTTGGCAAATGCTCCATATAAGATAACTATTGATGCTATCATTTCTGACAACCTATTAATAATCGTGCATTATCTTGATATATGAGTAGGAAAAAGTTAATATTAAATGTATCACAGACATAGTAACCTTCCCTATCAAGAATGACTCATTTTTATCTAGAGGCAGACAAGACTATGCATTTTAAATTGCAGGCTAAACTTGGTACAGTTGCTGTTTAACTGTATTTATCATTTAATTCTCTTTTGCACTGTAATTCATCCTGAGGCTTTGACAGAATTTACCTACAATATTATTTCTCTAGGGTTGGCTCTAGCAGTGCCACTTAAAATATTCACTCTCACGCTAGCAGTCTTCTATATATTGTAAAGCACCACAAAGTTGTTAGAATTGAAACAGCTAGGCCTACGTATGTGGAACAGGTACGCGTATTTCTCCCTCCAAAGAGAGGTTTGTAGGATAGTTGGCGTTAAATACCCAATGATAAGTATTCAGTGAATAGTATACACACAAACCTATGGTCTTGGTTAACAGAAATGGCTATTAATATAAACTGCAGATTATGCAATTCCCTTGGGTCAATAGCAGTCAAAAACTATAAGGAATATTATGTATTTAGAGCTTTATTTTTGAAGACTTTCTAAAATATGAAAAGTAGCAACATCAATACTTGTATTAAAGCACAAATAATAAACAATGATTTACAATGGGTACGATCCTGTCTCCAATAGAGGTCCTTCAGTTGGAGAAATGTTGCCCTTTGGTATTTACTCTCCTTAAGAAATCTGTGCAGTTCAGAGGAGACTGAATTCCTTTACATTTGCCTGCAACCATTCCACCAAGAGCATACTCAAGAAAATAATAAATATATTGCTCATCTGCCATTCCTCATTGCTGTACCGCTATGTGTTGGAAGGCAACAGCCAGCTATCCTGTGTCATCTAAGATAGCTTTGTAGGACTCAAGACATGATTCATATGATCACAGTGTGTTATACAGTTCTGTTGTCAAATGTCTAAGACCGATCAAAACAATTCAGCGAATACTTCACGTCTCATATCCTTCAGGGATTAAGTAAATTAAAAATGCATTTCATTTTATAAAATTGATTCTGTCAACAACCACTAAGTCTTCTTCATGGTTTACAGCAGCAGCAGCAACAATAATAATAATCATATTTATTATGTGGTTGTAGTATCTATCCTAGTCCATAATCGGATATGTATTTTTTTCCTTTGCTATTCAGCCCAGCATGTCATATCCCAACAAGAGCAAACTATATCCATCTGTAGTTGGGCTTAGAAGCCTGGCCTGATTCTTTTTGTAGATATGAATGCAAGTTTGATTAACGTTACAGTCTGACTTCAATTCCATGTTTGCAATAAACTGTTTCTTATGCAAATATAGTCACACTACATCGACAGCACGATTAGAGTAATGGTGCATGGCTGCATTTAAATCATTTGATTAAACTATTATTGGATCTTTCTGTCTTGCTGATAGCTCATGTTCTTCTGGAAGGCTTGCCAAGCAGGCATCACACATGGGAAAAGAACAAAAGGTTGTTGTTGCAGCTAAATGGAAACACTGCCACCTACATCACTAACATGACACACATTTCAGGGACACTCTGTTAGTACATGGGTAGCATGGGGGATGCTGCTCAGGAAAAGAGCATTGAGAGTTCATTCTGCACAGTGTGGGAGCCACTGCTCCTTCCATTCTCCTCCGGTAACTTCATAAAGTCAAGCAGGAGAAACCCATGAGGGAAGAACATTATTATCTTCTCTGTTGTTGGAAGTACATATAATGCTTCTGTACCGGAGACAAATTCTTTGTGTGTCTAATCACACTTGGCCAATTAAACCTCTTCTCTTCTCTTCTCTCTCCTTTCCTCTCCCCTGCCTTCTCTTTCACCCCACCTACTCTACCTACTCTACTCTACTCTACTCTACTCTACCCTACCCTACCCTACTCAGCACGGGCTTTCCTGGATCTTGTAGAAGACATGGCATGGAAAGGAATGTGGGTGTTCTCCTTCCAGAATTTCCCCACCTTTCTCTGTGCTGAACAAGGCTCTCGTGCTTCTAAAGGCAATGCCAGAAACTAACAAGAAGTACTTCAATCATGCTAAAAACTGAATTATACATAAGTCTTGTGGTTTATACGATGACGAGCAACAGGTAATAAATCAAATTAACAAGATAGCAAGTTAATATTGTTTTATCTACATCCCATAGACGTACAGAAGGCATACTGGAAGGCTAAGGATTTTTATTTAGCTGATGTTTCTTAGCAGATAAAAAGGCAGCTGCTCCACAGTACAGCGTATTCGGTGTACAAAGAATCCAGGTTCAGTAGGTACAAACTTAATCAACACAGCGGTATAATCTTCATGCACTGGGATTGAGCAAAATGATTTTGATACCTTGCCAAGGATGCAGAGACTTTGATGAAGCCTATTTGAGAATCTCTCTGAATCATCCTATCGGTAATAGACAACAAACTGTACGGAACAGTGTGTACCAAGGTGTTACGTTTCTCCCCAAACGCAGGATTTTAATTAAAGTACACTTTGTTTGCAACTAGTTCTGTGTGTTCACATACCACATATTTCTCAGGATCCTGTGAGAATTAGAGTCAACCATGTTGGGACCAGTTCAAAGAACACACTAAATCTTCAATTTACAAAGGGCAGATAATTGAAACCATGAAGAGTTTCTGCTAATGTTTTGGGAACTTGGGGTAGTTTTTACAGAGTTAAAGGAGTAGCATTTCATTGTAAGTTGATTTTGCCTGGTAAACCAATCCAAACAATTATTTAAGGGGTGGGATAAAGAAACTTCTGAACAAAATAAAAGAGGAGAATGGACAGGTCCCTGAATACATCTGATATACGGCAGTTTCTTAGGTTTCTACAGGGAGAAGATCCACTAGATAAGAACTTTGTAAAAATAATGCACAACAAAATGCTTTTTTTTCTGCCTTAACTGTGTACTAGGAACACAGAAAATAATATTTCATCCTGGAATTTTTTCTGAAAACAAGCCAAGTAAACAGTCAATTCATATAAAAGCAGATGCGGTTATATAGTGAATGGCTTGAATCTTCTTACAATAAATAGGTATAAACAAAGCCTCTTGCACAATATTTTGTTACTAAAATGACAAATCATTTTAACTAGATTAAAAAAAGTTCACAAATTGCTACTTTTGTTTGGCTTCAACATCAAAACAGGCTGAAACAAACAAAACGATTTAATGTCATTGGGACAAAATAAATGTTTAAGTGATATTTCTAGGATAGCAATTCGTACACTTTCAGATTAGTTTTAGTCATTAAGTGAAAATGAAGGTGAGGTTGTGAGTAATAATCTCCCTCAGGAGGACTGGAAAACTGCAACACCGAGCAATTGGAAACATATGAAGCAAACAGCTTTTTCATTTCCTGCTTTAAAAAAATGAATCTAGGGTTGTGTACCCAAACTATACGAATTAATGTAGAAGTAACAGTCATTTAAATCAATAGAAACCTGCTTGCTTGTATGTATGCATACAATTACAACCTATTCTGTCTTGTTAGCTATTATAACGATAAGCCTTATACCAGGGGTGGGTTTCTCGCCTCGTTCCAACCGGTTCGGTTGGAACGGGGCCGGCGGCGTCCTCGTGCACGCGCGCAGTGCAAGCATGCGTACTAGCGTCTGTGCGATGCTCCAGCTGCTCCTGGAGGATCGCGCAGGCGCTGTATGCGTCCTGCGCATGCGTGGAAGCACAGAACTCGTCAAAACTGGGTAAGGAGCGCGGGCGGCTGGGTGGGCCCTTCGCCGTTCCCAGAAGTTACTTACTTCCGGGTTCACCGACCAACCGGTTTGCAGGGACCGCCTCAAACCGGTTGAAACCCACCCCTGCCTTATACCATATATAAGCCAAAGCACAATGGCATTTGCTGCTAATGACAGTGCTAACCCTAGGAGTTTATAAATATCTGAAGCAGCAACATTCATGGTGGAAGGCAGAGTATCAGAGGGACAAAACAGCTTTGCAATGCAAGCTGTGGCCTCTTCCATTGTCATTTTCATGCCATATACAAGCCCCAAAGGGCAAAGCTAGAAGTATGACACTCAATTCAATGCAATTCCATATGCAATAGGAATCGGGGGGACACTGCTGATCTAAAAACTGAATTTGTGAGCAACTTTTTCACTGGTTTTTAAAAAAATATCTTGCTGTGTCTGAAAAAATCAATCTTTAAATTGATATTTCCCATCTCACGGATACTTTTCATTCTTTCCAGCCTAATAGAATATTGAAAAGAAATTACACAAATGGTGTCTGATAGCCAACAGGTTAATAACTCGAGAATAAAACAGAACAATCTCAGATCTCATATCATGAAAAAAAAATCCCCACAAAATGAATATGAAAATGGCCTGGATTCAGCTTGAGAGACAACTATTCCAGAAAAAAAAAATCCCTCCCCATTAGACTTCCCTATTGCTGATCATTTCATTCTAAGCTCCCTCCCTCTTCTCTGTTGGACATGTGACCAAGGGTGATGAAGATGGAACTCATTCTACACTTGCTAGTGTTGACTTTCAGACAAACACCTACATGGGCAAAGTAAACTCACACACAAGTTATTTCATCGCACAGAAGAAAATAAAGGTGACTTCTATGGCCACTTCTGGTCAAGAACTTGGGAAAAAGAAATTAAATTCTTATCCTCTGCAGGTTTGTGTTATTCTTTTCAATCTAATAGAATGTTGGGAACAATTTCTGTACAGATGTTTGGATTGAGTTCTCCATCAGAATTAACTGGTTAGAGCCTAAAAAAGTACTAGTTCTAAGAATAACATAAATCCAGAAAAAATGAAATAACTCTCTTTGGGAAGGGCAGTGTCTTGGAATGCTGCTGATTTTTCTAGTCTCATTCCACCTCTCTCCTGATGAAATGTCCCAGAAGGACGAATTTCAGAAGTTGTGATCTGCATGCCATCCTTCCCTTTTTCTTTTGGACTGAAGAAGCTCTTTAAGGATATACATTTTTTCCCAAGCTAAGAACATTAACTAGGGGTTAGAGTTCAGTGTCAAAAATGCATTCCCAACAAGTGGAAAAAGCAATTTTATTTAAGTGGAATTTTAATATTTAATTTAGTAAAAGTAACGTGATTACTTCCCGTTTACTTTAATTCTAACAATTTAATAATTCTAATCTGGAAAGCCACAATACTTTAAAAAAAACCCACTGAACGGCCTAAAGGAGAAGTGTATTACTTTGAAATAATAAGTAATTAAATTGTTATCAGCTAATTTTATCAAGACAACCAAGATCTATGGAGATATCCGGAAATTGCAATCCTCCTTTAAGAGCATGAAGATTTCAATAAATCTTTACAGGCATTTTCACAGGCAAAACATAGCAGTTACAACTGATAATGAAAAAGACATTTCTTAAGTTGCTCTCATTGTTAATTGATTTGGAAGCGGGAGTTGATATATGTTTTATAGCCGGGGTCATTTCATATTTGTTGTTGCTTTAGATTTATAAGAGCCGAGGTGGTGCAGTGGTTAGGGTGCAGTACTGCAGCCACTTCAGCTGACTGCTAGTTCTGCAGTTTGGCGGTTCAAATCTCACCAGCTCAGGGTTGACTCAGCCTTCCATCCTTCCGAGATGGGTAAAATGAGGACCCAGATTCTGGGGGCGATATGCCAACTCTGTAAACCGCTTAGAGAGGGCTGAAAGCCCTATGAAGCGGTATATAAGTCTAACTGCTATTGCTATTGCTATTATAAAGCCTCCCAAAGTTGTCTGGAATAGGACAACTCAACAAGCAGACAAGTTTGCCTAATTGTATTATAAAATGTAACGTTATACTTGAAACAAGCTATCCCTAAAAAATGGTTGGAAGAGGCTGCCTTGATCCAAGAAAAAAAAAAGCCAAATGAAAATGCCATCATTTGATTGTCTCCCTGTTGCAGCAGATTGTGGTTTGTAATCTACTTACGAAAGAGCAGGACTTGAGACCACGAAAGTGAGAGAAACAGGTTTATTGGATGCATCGAGTTCAGCGTGTTCACACACCAACATCTGAACTGAACTGAGCTCTGCCCAGGATCCTACTTTTATGCCGTGTTCCACACGGTACATTCTCAAGGCGTTTCCATACACGAGACAAGCATGACATTTCAAAAGGGGAAGTTCACTTGGACTGTTACAGCAAAGTACATAGGAGAAATATAAAAAAGAGAAGTTCCTATTTCGTCTTAAGCTGTCAGCACCTTTTACCTCTGTTCTATCTCTCAGCCACGTCTGGCTTCCTGTGCCCCCACTTTACAGGGTCTTGCCACACTGTTCAGCCCTATTTGTAATACTTATGAGGAAGTTGGGGAGAAGGTTCACTGCAGCTAAAAGTCAACTTTGGGACTCCAGGGCACTGGAGTAAAAGCCAAGCTAAAATGAATTTATAAGGTCCATTCTATTAAGACCACCTAACCTGGCCAGCCACTGGTGAGTTTACCTGTGCAACCCATGCTGTATCATCCCCAAACTAAACTAGTTTGGGAAGAGAGCAATATTTGAGCTTTCTTTACTATAGCAAGTCTTTACATACCCTGTTGAGCTGCACATTTAGAAAAAAAAAATCCTGATAAATCAAGCATTTCATTGAAGTTATAACAAAGACAGGAGCAGCATCAAGAAGGGACTGGAGTGAGAAACTTATCTGAATGCCTCTGAAATAAAGAAGAGTATTATCAAGGATTCACAGGGATTTGCAAGAGACTGCCGTCTTGTCACCACCAGGGTATTTCTACACAAGTGCCAGTGTACGAAGCTGTAAATACTAGTCCCTTTCAATTCTCTTTTCTATCATTTCATTAAACCAAGCAAATAAAAAAGAAAGAACCCAACGAGAACCTGGAACTAATTTTTACTATGTTGATTTTTCCACCCCATGATGATCTATCTTCAACTTGGCCTTTCGGGTCTTCCAAATATCCACTTATCACCACTGTATCTGAATCCTTGCTGCTGGTTGTCCTCATTTCAATTTTTACAATTTGCCTTCTAAACAAAATCCTCAAGGAGATGCAATGCAATGGGTTGTTAATTAGCCTACATATTATTTTAAAATAGCCTTCTCTCTAAATGTAGTTCTACTGTAATGATAGGATTTCTGCTTGGCCAGTCATTGGCTTCAACTCCCTTCAATTTCAAAGAAATTCTGGAAGTTGAAGTCCACATATCTTCCAAGTTGCCAAGATTGACCTAGAAATTCAGAGAAAATCTTTTGTGGATTTTGAACTATCTTCTGAGAAAACGTACCCTTGTCTTAAAAAGGAACAATAGTCAGGTACAGACTACATCTGGGTTCAAAATACTGTGCCAAGGGATTTTGATCCTTCTCTGAAAACCATTCTCTAAAAACCAGCAGTTTGCTGCAGCAGTCAAAAAAGCCAATGCAGTCCTAGGCCACATTAATAGAGGGACAGAATCCAGATTACATGAAGTTTTAGTCCTATTTTGTAATACCTCAGGAAGATCACACTGAGAATATTACATCCAGTTTTTGTCACAATATTAAAAAGAGATGCTGAGACTCTAGAAAGAGCGCAGAAAAGAGCAACAAAGATGATTAAGGAACTGGAGGCTAAAACATATATAGAATGGTTACAGCAATTGGTTATGTCTAGTCAAATAAAAAGAAGGACTAGGGGTGACATAATGGCAGGGTTCCAATATCTAAAGGGTTGCCACAAAGAAGGGGGAGTCAACCTATTCTCCAAGCTTCCTAAAGGCAGAACAAGAAGCAATGGATGGAAACTAATCAAGGAGAGAGAACAACCTAGAAATAAGAAGACATTTCCTGACAGTTAGAACAATGAATTAGTGGAACAGCTTGCCTTCATAAATTGTGAATGCTCCTTCATTGAAGGGTTTTAAGAACTACTTGTCTGAAATGGTATGTTTGAGCAGGAGGCTGGACTACATGACCTCCAAGATCCCTTCAAACTGTTATTCTATTACACTATAAAAGGCTATATCGACTAGAATTGTCTTCATGTTTTGCACTGTCAATAATCTGCTAAAATTCTTCTTCCTGTTGTGGTTCACTGGTGGCCTGCGGAGGTGGGTGCTTATGCTCCGGGATTGGGCAGCCTATAAATCTAATAAATTAAATTAAATTAATTAAATTAAATTATCAGCCTTACCCTAAAAGACTATGGCAGACTTCTGTCAGACTCTTCACAAACTGTTTGTGAATCACTACAGGCTGTGAATGAACATAATTCACATCTGTTTAAATAAAAAAAGGGTTTTGGGACGAAGTGTGTGATTTTTACTGTATCAGGAAGCCTAGATCAGAACACTTCCTTTGGAGGGGGGGGGGGAATAAGGAGCTCTGCTTTACCACTATCTTTCTATAAAGTTGCCATTTTGCCATTTCCTGGTTGGTTATATGCATGTTCAAGATGTGGATATGAAGCAGACATCACAATGCAAACCCCTACTCTACCCCAAATAATTTCTGTGACATCCCTCCCTCCAACATGAATAGAACTGATTTCACTTGAATGATGATTGAACAAGAGAGAAAAGTACCCCTTACTTTTAATAATGAAACATTGACCAACACACCATAAGAGATCTTAAAATTTTATGGCGATACTATTGCTGCTGTGGTTCGCAGAAGCAAAGATTTGGAACATATTTTGGCCATACTCTCAATGTACATAAGATGACTAATCATGTTGAAAAATAATTAATGACTCCTCTCTAAGTTATTTGTGACCCCTGGGGATCCTTAACTGTAACTTTGGGGATCCTGCTATTTCAAATTATTATTGTTAAACTTCAAGGATCTTGGCTGATAGGAAAGTGATTTAAACCACAGCATGTTTTGTATCTCCTGTTTATACAGCAGGGGGAGATAGGATTTATGATGCTATAATGAGGATTTATTTTTGGGGGAAAAACACAAGATTCAGAATGAATGAATGGCCTAAATTTAATTTTAAACATCACTTCATAATAAAATGAATGGATAATAATCACATATACCAATGGTGAGGAGGAGACTGAGATTCAATCTCACCCATAATACTATTGAACACAGAGTTCTATTCATCTATCTGGATTTAATGGACAGACGTGCTTCTCTTTTTAGACGGTGATATTCTTCAAAATGTGCTAAGACAACCCAGTCGCATTTGGGAGCTGTTCAACATGCTGAGCGAAACCCTGGATATTCAATATGCTGAGTTTTGCCCTGAATGTACAGTTGCACAAAAGTACAGCACAGTGAAGATGTTCCCTACTTATGAAGAATACAAGTTAGCTGACTTTCTTTGTTCTCATTAACAGATGCTTCCTGGAGCCTGAGCTAAAGATCTGTCATTCATTTCTTCCAATGTACTGCAGTGACCTTCTCAGCTGAAATCCTCATAATTAGGTATCAAGTGTAAAAGACCCCAAGTTACTTTAATTAATTATTTAAGATCTCTGTGACAGCAGATAGGATCCAAACTGCATGAGAATGTCTTCTTCTTTAGTTAGCACTCATATCAGTCACAGGAATGGGCTCAATTCCACCTGTTTTGGGTCCCATGAAAGGTTTTTGTTTTGTTTTTGTTTAGGTGTGTATTGGCTGGGATGGAACGGGAATCATTACACTGAAAACTATGCATAACAAATCCCAAATCAAAAAATCTTCCTAGTTTAAAAAAAACAATTGATAGAATGAAGTCTGTGGATTGCCAGATAAGAGTCAGATGAACAGCAGAAAGTGGAGTGAAATATCTGGATATTTCCATAAATCACTGAGTAAATTATAGTATAAATAAGAAAAGACATACATCTGTAACCTGAAAGGCTTTTTGGAAGATTGGGATGAGGTGTTAAATCACTGCAACAGTGATTTGCAGGGAAATAAAAGGGTTTGGATTCTGCAACTTTCAGAGGTTAATGGGATAAAACTCTGTTTCCTATTGTTTAATTTCCCATTCCTGCACTAATCAGGAGTGACTCCTAACCTTCTGAAGAAGCTGGTGGCAATGATGGAAAAGCATTCCTTCATTCAAAATTTTCTTCTTTCAGATGATATATCTTAAGATCTGTATAATGCCCTTGAATTTTAAGTTTTAATATGTGGGAGAAGTCCTTCTATTAGCAAAGCTCTATTTTCTTCAATATGAAGCAGAAATATCTTCAATTTATGGAAGAAAACATTAAGTATGAAGCTATGAGAAGAATTAGAGATCCCCACATTTTTTTTGTACATACACACCAGTGGTGGGATTCAAATATTTTTTTACTACTGGTTCTGTGGGCGTGGCATGACTTGGTGGACATGGCTTGGTGAGCATGGCTTGGTGGGCGTGGCTTGGTGGGCGTGGCAGGGGAAGGATACTGCAACATTCCCATTTCCTCTCAATCAGCTGGGACTCAGGAGGCAGAGAATAGATGGGGGCAGGAACAGTCAGGGGTGGTATTTACCAGTTGTCTGAACTACTCAAAATTTCCACTACCAGTTCTCCAGAACTGGTCAGAACCTGCTGAAAACCCTCTCTCTCTCTCTCTCTCTCTCTCTCTCTCTCTCTCTCTCTCTCTCTCTCTCTCTCTCTCTCTCTCTCTCTCTCTCTCTCTCTCTCTCTCTCTCTCTCTCTCTCTCTCTCTCTCTCTCTCTCTCTCTCACACACACACACACACACACACACACACAGAAACACACACACACACACACACCATATATTTACAAATATTTGTTTAAATTGGATTAGTTGATTAGTAAACTGATCAATACTTGGTCACTCATATACTGTGAATTTTGTAACATTTTTTCTCTCTCCACTTTGCATGTTTTGTATGTATGTATGTATGTATGTGTGTGTGTGTGTGTGTGTGTATATGTATGTATGTATGTATGTATGTATGTATGTATGTATCACTAGTACTAATAATAGGAGTAAAATGAATAAGCACTGTACAGCTAAAGCTAAATCATTAAATACACAATTATTTCAATGAATTCAATGGGACTTTCTCCCAAGTAAATATATTCAACTCTACTGTATTCTGCATAACAATCATTATACATTTAGACAATGTGTGTGATAGTACCATTAAAATCTTTAAAATGAATAAATACAGAGAAGGATTGTCCTGTGATCATGACACAATCTGGCAACAGCCCCTCTCTGCTCTCCAACCAGAATGAGCTTTGTGTGAGTCTGTCACCACTTGGCATTAATGTTGTGGCTTGTTTTCAAGGAACAATTATGTTTCTAATTGACAATAGAAGCTATCCAGCAAGTAGATTGCCATGAACTGCAATAACCTTACTGCTAGCATCCACTGCACAGCAAGTCCACCAAGCTTGCCAATTAGGTTATCCAGGTAAATTGTTCTTGTTCTCGCTCGCTTTCATTTGTGCTTGGTTGCTTCATCTTGTTGACTGGTGCCTGAAAATGCACTGAATGCATAATGCACATGATATACTTCAAAACTCAGCATGTAATAAATACTACATGAAGAACTTAAATTAGTTTTTCGCCATTGGTGTTATAATGCTTTCTGGACCAGCTTCAGGGGCTAAGAGTGGGAAGCACAGTTTTGGATTGTTCTTCTCCTTTCTCCATGGCAGGTTCCAGTTGGTGGTGGTGGTGAGAAGCAATCAAGTTCTAGGACCCTTCATTGTGGAATGCTTCAGTGTGGGGTCTCTCCCCTTTCCTCTTTAACACATACATGAAACTTCTGGGTTATGTCATTTGATGGCACATTATACAGGATCCTCAGTACACCAAAGATACTCAGTTATACATCTCCACCCCTGGTCAGGTAAGTGTTGTTGATGTGATGCTTCCAAGTACCTGGAGGCTATAAAGTTCTGGATGGGGATGAACGGATTTTGGCTCAACCCTGGCCAGATGGAGTGCTTTCAGGGTCTTGGACCCTTAGGGTCTGGTGCTTGTCATCTTTGACTTTAGATAGCATTGCATGGCGCTGGACAATGGTAGTATGCAATTTGGAGGTCCTTCCAGACTCACAGCTTCTGATTGATGAGCAATGGCAGGGGAATATTTCCACAGTTTTGTCTCATGCACCAACTGTGTCATTTTGTAGACCAAGACCCTCCCTTTTTATGATCCTATAATCCCTTAATTTGGAGTAGAGTCAGGGTGACTGGATAGAGCTGAGCATTTTACTGGCTGGATGCCCTTCCCTGTCACATGGAGTTCGCAGCAGATGTTTTTTGTTCTTTGCGCACCAGGAAAGAAACAGCTGCCACTAGTATTGAACTCTTAACCGTCTATGTGGGAGGTGAGCATCTTCATCGCTAGGATCAGGGACCATATAAATCTTTTAAATAAATAAATAATATGTGTAGCACGCAGATAATTGTTATCTATTCTATTCATTTTCCTGTATTCATCTGCCTGCATAGCTTGCTAATGTTAACCTAGATTTTCTTTGCATTGATGGTTTGATAGCATGCTTGGCTTTGGTTTTTGATCTGCTTGACTGCTTGAATACGTACACAGCTGATACGTCTGAGATGCAAATCGATTTTTAATTGGTGGTTAGTTTCTATCATTATGATAATGTCCCATTCTTTAAGCAATTGTTGTTGGAATGTACATATGTGGCATGGACTTTGACCATAGCTCCCAGCTCTTATTGCAATTATTTTTTCTCTTAACACACACTCTCACTCTCTCTCTCTCTCTCTCTCTCTCCCTCCCTCCCTCCCTCCCTCCCTCCCTCTCCCTCTCCCTCTCTTTCACACATACACACACACACACACAAACACTTTATTTCTTAGCAAGAAATCAATAGGTGAAAATTTGACATCCAATGCTTAATTCATTCTTTTAATAAGTGATCCTATGCTTTTCTCACCAAAACAGAGGCCCTGGTGGTAGACTTAATTCACCTCTCCCAATTTTCGTCGGCACTAATTTAGAATTCCTCTATCACAATATAGATTTCATAATTCAGTTGGCTTCCGATCCTGGCTTGCTTGGAAGCAACTGACCCCCAGCTTCTAATTCACAACAATTATAATGAAGAGTTATGCTTAAATGCATAGCTTTTCACTATAATTTGCATAATGATTAGGCATTGTAATTTGCTCATCTGTCTGAATACTGAAAGAGGAACAAAGGCGCATCAGCAAAACTCCTGCAAGCAGACTGTTCACATCTATTGTCCATTTTTGGTAGAGCCTGGCAAAATGTCCTTTTCATATGAGAAATGTTGCAACAGTAGGAGGTAAAGCATGGAATCTTTGCTTTAATCTGTGAGGTTTCATTCATTCAACATTTCCTAAGATTCATTAATACCCATGTGTATACTATTTGGGGAAAACAGGTGAGGATAAGACAAACAGCAAAATAACAGCAAAAATATTTCTTTTTTCTTTTCAAATAACAGTCATGAGTTTTCCCCCCTTCAAATACACTCAATTACTTTAAAAAACTCAGTGATATAAGTGTAATGGATGAAATGGGCTAATCGCTAGATCAGCAAAATTTTGGGAAAGGGGAGAATTTTGCATCTAGTAGCCCATAAAAGAAAGGCAGGATAAAAACATACCCAAAGTAGAAACTGAGAAAATGAATTATCACATAATAAAAGCAGCTACCGTCAAACATAGCTAGCCTAACATCCCAGTTCTTATGTAGTTAATTCTATTAGGGATTCTATTAAAAAAAAAATCAAGAGTTTAACTCTCTTAACAAATTCAGAAGTTGGAAAAGGTGCTATTGGCTTTCTGATCTTTTGCCGCCATGGACTAACCCAGCTCTCCTACTATTACATTTGCCCTCAGGGTTATCAGTCTTTCATAACAAAAATATCCCAGGCCAGATGAGATTACTTTAGTCGAAAATCTTTCCTGTAGATAAAAGCTGATAACACAGATAGGTTATCACATTTCGTTGCTGCAAATGTTAAATGTTATCCTGCAAATAGATGTTAAACTGCTAAAACTTTACAACTGTTTTGATTTGCCTAGTTACCCAGCAAGATAGGTATCTACCACAAAATGATTTTGTGGTGGAGTAGTATATATTCCTTTCAGAATAAATTGCATCAATTTTAGCGTGGGAATTATTTTAAACAAGCAAGAGACTGGACACATACAAGTGTTCTTGAGAAAATGTAAACAGAGGTCTCCCCCTTCTGACTAGTTCCTGACTTACTCTTCATTAATACAGCTCAGTGGCTTTTTAAAAAAAATCCTTCTTTATTTACATAGATAGCATCTAATGGTCTCTCTAATTTTCAAATAGCCATCTGTACCTCAAATGGTGGAATATTTTAGCTTTCTTTATTTCATTTATCCAGTTAGCCCAGTTATTTTACTTCCAAATTAATAGCCAACACTCAAGGAAAATACTTGGACTGGACTTTTTTTCAGAAACCTAAATAAAAAGCTGCAAGCCTGATTAAACAAAGTTTAGCAGGTCCCCCCCCCATCAGAATAGCCACTCCCATTTAATCCCATTTCTACAAGGCAGGGATGACCTTCATAATTCCCCCAAGAGTTGTTAGGGTTTAACCATTAATTTCTGATTTCCTGACTGGATCCAGAACATTAGAGATACAGCATTTTCATTGATTGGAGAAAGCAGAAATTCTTCTCTTCAAAAGAGGCTGACTTTTAATTATTTTCCACACTCTATAACATTGAATATATTTGATGAAAATAAGAAGTCAGAAAAGAATAAATGGGAATAGGAATTAGACTTCAGGAACGTCTAAGCAGGAGGCCCAAAAGTTCTGCCTTGAGCCATTTTCTCTACAGTGAATCTGTGATGAAACCCAAGACCTTATTCAAGGAGGTGCTACATAAATAATTTAACTAAATTATAGCAGTTAGACTTATATAGCGTTTCATAGGGCTTTCAGCCCTCTCTAAGTGGTTTACAGAATCAGCATATCGCCCCCACAGTCTGGGTCCTCATTTCACCCACCTCGGAAGGATGGAAGGCTGAGTCAACCTTGAGCCGGTGAGATTTGAACCGCTGAACTGCAGATAACAGTCAGCTGAAGTGGCCTGCAGAACTGCACTCTAACCACTGCGCCACCTTGTGGTCTCCCCTTATTTTCCCTACATATGCTTTATTTTCAGCTTTCTAAATAAACTCATTATTTTACCTGGCATTTTGGCTTTGTTGGCTTTATAAGTCAACGTCTCGTGAAAATTTCCCCCGTCTGTACTTTTAGGCCTTAGACCAGGGATTGTAAACCTTTTCAACACCAAGTGCCCAAACCAGAACGTTTATGCATGCGCATGTGCCAGAGCACCGGAAACCTGAAGACCAGCTGGTTGGTGTGCATGTGCACACCAGCCAGCTGATCTTTGGGTTTTTGGCATATGCATGCGCACCAGTCAGCTGGTCTTCACACGCGCTGGAGCACTGGAAATCCAATTACCAGGTGGCTGGCGCATGCATGCCTGTTTTTGGCTGGTTTGGGGGCTGTTTTTTGGGTTGCTTTCATGCCGTTGTCCAGGCCATTTTCAGGCCATTTTTCAGGCTCTATTCCAGTGCTCCAGTAAGTGGTGCGTGTGTGCAGCTGGCAAAGGCGGGTGTGCCCACAGAGAGGGCTCGGAGGGCTGTGTGCCACCTCCGGCATGCGTGCCATAGGTTTGTCATCACGGCCTTAGATTATAGAGATTGCAGCAGCTGGAGATTGTGGGGTATACTTTCTATGTGCCCTGCCAGATTTGACATGTGTTCTATTACCTCTTTCCTAGTGGTTTGGTTTTATTCTTGTTATTGTTTTTATTCTGTTCATTGTATTATGAGCTCTCCTGGGTTATCCTGGATTTGGGCAGTGCCACATCAAATAAATGATAAATAAATCACAATTTCCTAGCTACTCTTGTGTTTCATGATTGGCACTTGTTTTATTATATTAGAAATACTTAATATTTAAACTCTGTTTTCTTACAGCTGAAGGGAGAAGTCATTGGCAGAAAGAACAAGAACTCCCCAAGCAGGCTAGGTGGTTCAGAAGAATTGTTCTTGTTGTTATTTTACAGAAAACCCTCGCAAGAAAAGAGTCTGCAGGTGCGTTTAAAATTATCTTCCTTATTAGTTTTTCACAACCCCTCAGAATAAACTAGTATATTTGGTATTCACTCCATTCTGAAGATAGAAAAAAAATTGTGGGACAGTTGACCATCGGCTTAACTTGGTTTAAAATAAAATAAAGGGGAAAAAAATCCATGCCAAATCAGAAGTAAGCAGAGAGGATCCTGCCCATCGCCATAAAGCAATCCTACATTATTAATAAAAAACCTTGCCACCTTATAACCTTCAAAATATTACTCATTCCTAGTTTGTTTTCTTTGCAAGATGTGGGCTTGCCATGTTTTGTAAATCTCTAAAAAGAGACTTTAACTTGCAACAGGATCTCTTGTTTATTATACAAATTATTTTTTAGGTGTGAAAAATAATGTCAAGAGGAGACTTACCAAAAACTTCATTTTCTTCTGAAGGCTCCTGGGTTAATGGAATTGGTTTGGAACTATCCTTATGTTCAGCCTCCTCAAAATTTGCATTGGTATTCTGAAAAGATATATTGTAAGGATGTTAAAAAGATAGCCATAAAAAAATGGTTATTTAGCAAATACAAATTGTGCACACGTTTTCAGATTATGGCTCCATTTGGCCTTTTTTGACATCTTTGGACCACATCCCCAAAACTGGAGGGGCCAGGAAAATACATCAAATTATAATTCAGTTCATGCTTATTCAGCTAACTGGGTTGTAGAGCTACACCAGTGGTGGGTTTCCATTTTTTTACTACCAGTTTGCTTGTGTCTGCGCTCACGATGCTTCTGCGCATGCACAGAAGCGTCCGGGCAGATGGGCAGAGCCTCCCACCGCCACTACTACTGGTTCACCCGATCCCACCTTTGAGCTGCACCATAAATGGAAGTCTCTCTTTCTCCCATGATATGTACTAAACCCACATTTAATCATAATCTGCCCCCTGATCAGGTTGTGAGTTTGCATAGTGATATTGGAATCTCCGCCCTTGTTAGGCTGCTCCTGCTTTCAAAATCAGGTATCAAGCTAGATTACCTGACAGCCTTTGTGGTTACAAAGTGAATCTGGTCTCAAAGATTGTTTGAGAGGTGGCGCAGTGGTTAAATGCAGCACTGCAGGCTACTGCTAGATCAGCAGGTCAGCGGTTCAAATCTCACTGGCTCAGGGTTGACTCAGCCTTCCATCCTTCCGAGGTGGGTAAAATGAGGACCCAGATTGTTGGGGGCAATATGCTGACTCTCTGTAAACCGCTTAGAGAGGCCTGAAAGGCCTATGAAGCGGTATATAAGTCTACTGCTATTGCTATTGCTATTGTGTTGTGGTTAGATGGGGGAGGGGGGGAGAAGTTGGTTGTGATCAGATGAAGACGGTAACCCCAAAAAGAATATTGTGGCTTTGCCCGTTGACTTAGGCAATATTTATTGTCCAAGGAGGGTATCAAGGTTCAAGTTTAATCCTTGATCCCAAGTAAGTTTGAGATGAAAATTTTTGCATTGCTTGTCTTTAAGGGGAGTAATAAGCATAATCTTCCTTAGACATTCAGCTTCTATTTGGACAGAGAATGAGGCACAAATGCTGGTCTTATTCTTTCCTCTTCCTGATTTTCATGATTCAGCTGAAGAAGGCTACTTGAACTTCAATATAAACTTCCATGGGATCTGGTACACAGTTATAAGATTGATGCTATCCAATTATTACAAATAAATGTAGGGAAGTGGTGGATTTTTATTTTATTTTTTTGCTTTCAAGGTGATGAGCAAAGCCATATCTATTCACATGCTCTTGAATATTTCTTTATCCCATTGTGAATCTGAGCTGGCCCCCACTAAGGAACAGCATGACCCAGCAACTGGCATGCAGGTCTTGTAAAAATGATATCCTAATTCAATCTCAAGCTGTTTTGGGATATTGTATTCTATCACTGATAAGTCAATTTGAATGCACCCCCAACAGGCAAGTTCAGTTGCTATCAGAGGACTGGATGAAGCAGATTTCAAGACCAACTCCACCTTTGTATAGTTAAAACTGATTCACCTTATTTTGACCTATTTCAATTTTTTATCTTTAAAAAAATATAATGTGCAATTCTTAAACGACGTCAATAAAAAGCATGCACTCAAAGAACATCATTTGACAATTGATTGTGTTTCAAAGATCTTTTTTCCCCAAAGCAACTCCTAGATTTAAAAATTTAGAACCATGTCAGTGGCAAAATAACTAGTAAGAGTTATTAAGATTTGACCCTAGGCAATGTACATTTATATGTGAGGACTGTTGAGGGGTTATTTCTTTTAAAAGCATTTTAAATAATCAGATGTTTTCTTTGCCATTTTAAAAGAGATGGACTGAACTAGAGGGTATTGGCTAGTACATTATATTCTGAGAGATGGGTAAAAGTGGTGGCATAAAGCAACAAACCCCAAGAAGACATAAGGTGTGGGTTCACATATCACATTAAGAACAAAGTTACACACTATTGCTTAGCTGTGGATAACCTCTTGGTTTTGGATGCTTTGTGCATTGTATCTCTGTAAGCCACAGACATCCTGATCTAAATTCCATGCTGACTGCCATCCATTACTGAATAACCATTGAAAAAATAGAATGGAGTTGAAAAGAATTATGTTGCCTGTATAATATTGATATATCTTTACCTGCATTGTATCACTTAGGTTTAGGTTTAGGTTTATTGGATTTATATGCCGCCCTTCTCCCAAGGATTCAGGGCGGCGTACAACATTAAAAGAAACACATGATACAAAAGTTAAAAAAAATTAAATAGAATATCCCAAACAAACCCAATAAGAATTGACAATAACATTTTTTTTAAAAAAATCGAATTAAAATTAACAATGATCAATAATTAATTTTGTTTTGTTCAGGCCAGGCTGGCTTGCTGGAAAAGCCAACTTTTTAGGGCACATCGGAAGGATCGGAAGTCAGGGATTATACGAAGCTCCGGGGACAGCTCATTCCAGAGGTAAGGCACTCCCACAGAGAAGGCTCTCCCCCTGGGGGTCACTAGCCGACACTGTCTGGCCAACGGCACCCTGAGGAGGCCAACTCTGTGGGATCGCACTGGACGATGGGAGGCTACCAGTGGCAGTAGGTGGTCTCGCAGGTACCTGGGCCTAAGCCATGGAGCACTTTAAAGGTCATAATTAGTACCTTGAAACTTAACTGATAAAAAGTCAAAATAGCCCAACTTCCATACTAATAACACATCAAACTACCTGAAAACGTACAACATTCTAAACACTTTCAAGCGTCCAAATGTTAACCAGTACGCAGTTAAAATTCAAGAAGCAACAACAGGGTGTATGTGTGTGTGTGTGCACACATGATATGAGACGGGTGATTCACCAATGTATGCACCAAGTTACAAACATTAACAAATTATGCCAGCTATGGAAAGGATGCTACGTTTCATCAAGGCTGTTGAGAAGAAAAGAAAAAAAACCTCCAAGTTTTGGAAATGCAACATAGAAGCTCTTAAAGTTAAAACTCTTTCATTAGTGATATTTTCTGATTTTCTGATGTGTGGAAAACAAAAAAGATATTAATATGTAACATTTATAGTAGCAATTTGATGGCCTTCTAAAGATGAAGTGGAGCTATTTAATTGCCTATGTTACGTGTAAGATTATGCCACTGACAGGCAATTTTGATGTGCTTCATTTTGCATTTCAATCTAGTCCCTGATTTGCAATAAATTGGGACGCTCATTATAGGCATATTAGATGGACTGGAGTTGGGCAGACACTTTGAATGTTTTCAGCTATGGAGAATGGATTGAACAGAACTTTAACCCAGATGTTTAATTTTCTTTATTGGTTCCCTAAGAAGTACTACTTGCTACTGCTTGTCATTAATGAAAAGAGCAAGAAAATAATATTCATTTCATACTCACTCAGTGGGCTGGAGAGGCTCATGACAAGCTCTTGGCGCACTTTAATGAGAAAAATCATGACAATGAGATTTCCACTAAAATTTAATTAACATGGTTTTTATTCTAATCCAAATTAAATTGGAAATTGATTCCCATAAATTGTAGATAGTCCAACAGTTAGTTTAGGAACATTTCCAAATTTGATTATGTCTTAGCTGTGTGCAATGGTTGGTTCAACATGCCACCTTCTATTAAATAAGAAAGCCAAACTACAGATAAAACCTATAAAAGAAGAGTCAATCAAAGTGCTAATGTCTATTTAAACAAATGTGGAACAGAACTTTGCAGGCCAGAGGATAGAAAAATTACATACCCACACTAAAGAAAGGTGATACAAAAGAATGTATGAATACGCACTCTTTTGAACTAATTCTCACAGCAGCAAAGTTTAGCTTAAGATTTCACAAATGCAGTTTACCCCCAATGCAAAATAAGTTCTCCCTACAATTATATTACCATCAGTACTGTCATTGTATTTCAATTTGCCCTTTGAAAGAAGAGCAATATCCAGTGCTTATGAGTGGGACTTTCTGCTTTTTATCTCCTTCAGTTCTCTATAAATCTACATTTACATACCATTCAAAAGAGACAATTAAAAAACTAGGAAGAAAAGAAGACTGGAACACAGCACCAACATGCCAATAAGCAGGCTCCAGGCAAACAATCAGGGAGAATACAATACTTTAATCAAGAATGAACCACCAAGAAGGAAAGCACACCCCTGCCTAAACTTGCAGAGTAAGCTAACATACATAAACACTCACACTGATGATGTTTATTAGTTGGGTGATGAAATGTCTGCAAGCAAGCAAGCAACCCCAGAGGGCACCAAAAATTCCACAATCCTCTATGTGCTTCAAAATGTGATTTGGGTGGAGATGAGGGTAGATGTAGGAGAAAGGATAATCATTCTTTCATCAGCTGCTTCCACATGTGCACCATGGGATCCACCCTAACTTTTTATGCAGGGCAAAATACCAACGTCTTAAAAGTTCCCTTTTTTGGGAGGGACAGAAACAATTTTAAAAGAAAAATAAACAAACAAACAAACAAACAAACAAACAAATTAATAAAAAACAGAGTATCTCATTAATCTGTTTTGTAAGCCAAATCACAAATTGGGTCAGATATTGTCTGGAAATAAAGGTTGTCGCCGTGACTTAAATTTCTTTCCTTGAAATCAGACATAAGAGACATTGGTGTTTGGTGAATCAAAACTGTCTCAGAAATAACTCAGAAACTCCTACCTTTGTATGTATGTGGAAGGGTGGAATATATATTTAATAACAATACTATAAGAAAGAATAATTTTCCTACGGAAAGCCTTTGGCAAGAACCAATCTTATCTCTTATGCTTCTCAGAAGTTCAAGTGTTCCTTTTGCTTATTCAGAATTTGCAATTTTTCAGCATAAAAATGAAAGGCAATGCTTCCAAATGATTCACTGTCAAAGTGAGTGGAATTACTTTTTAAATCAGGGGTTCTCAAACTTTTTAAACAGGGGGCCAATTCACGGTCCCTCAGACTATTTGGGGGGGGGCAGACCGGTTGGGTGGGGATGGCTAGGTAGTCATGTCACTGGGTGGGTGTGGCTACGTCATGTGACTAGAGGGTGTGGCCAATTGAACAGTCCATTGAACAATGTACACAAATTAAACTTTAATTTGTTTTGCTCCTGGGAGTGTTTTATTTGATTTTGTTTGCATGTTGCTGTTTTGGTTGACTTTTCTTTTTCCTACATCATTTTTTTACTTATTTAGGAGTCTAGTAGTCCACTTCAGGAAACTCAATTTTGCAGCAATTCTTCTCGGCCCCAAGGAGCTTACAATCTCCCTCTCCCCCCTTCTCTCTCTGCCTCCCTCTCTTTCTCTATCTATCTTCGGGAGGTGGTGGAGGTGAAAAATGGGCCCATTGTTTGGCCTCCTGGGGCACCTGTGCACCCCATTCTTCACCTCCCCTGCCTCCAGAAGCATTCTGAAGATAAAAACCAGACGAAAACAGCCTGGGTTTTGGCCAAAACCAGGCTGTTTTCACCCATTTCTTGGCCTCCTGGGGCTGAAGGATGGGCGGGGCGAAGTGGGCAGGGCAGTCTCATGGTCCTGTGCAGGCTGGATTAATGGCTGTGGTGGGCTGCAAGTGGCCGCCAGGCCGTAGTTTGAGGAGCCATGTGTTAAACATTGATTAAGATGAAATAGATGAATTTTCACTCTATTGTTTTATGCAGTCTTTTTTCAAAGAGCAACTTATCTGGACTCTTGAGGAGTATCTGAATTCTTGTATGAAAATCACCTGTGGCACTATGGCTGGAATGTGGTAATAAAAACAAATGATATAATTTAAGCATTATTTGTTTAAATGAATCCTATTGACTCATGTATGACTAGTATAAATTGTTCTGTAGTGTGGCTGTTTTTCTTATGTGATATTACTTATAATTAATAAATAACCTTGAAATTCTTGCAACAGATATCTGACCTTTAAAGCACAAGGAGAAAAGAATTTTAAAGGAAAAGTGTTAAGCAACCTTTCACATTATATGTTTTTGAACTTTGTTTTAATCAAAACAAAAGGCCTGGAGACAGCATATGAATCTTAAGACACTCTTAATTCATCATGTAAGGAGAGAAAATAAATTTTGTATGATAATATGATTTACTCATCCAGTGGCCCTGTACACTACCTAATTAAATTCAGTTCAGTGTATTAAATTTGTTATGGCTGTTTACTCCATTAGACTCTGGGCAGCTTTATTAATAAACAAAACAAAAACAAAAACCAATTAAAAACATATAAAGAAGCAGTAAGGTTTAAAATAGCCAGAAGAATAAATACTAAAAAAATGACAAATGACTCTAGAAAGCAAATCTAACCCTTAAAAAAGTGAAGGACTGTTTATCAGAAATAAAGACTAATCATGACTATCTCATTTTTTTTTTAAAAAAAAAACATGCTTGGAAAAGAAATTGAATCAGACTGTAAAACATGAAGAAAAATGAGAACCTTGCAAGGGAAACAGACCTACAGATGAAGATACAAGCAAAATATAACAACTATTTTCCTCCTGCTCCTTCTCAATTTCTCACATATACAACCTACAAAATAAGTGTCCCAGAATGAGACTGTTCTATCCCTGACAGTTACTACAACACAATAGTAGCTTCCCTGGCGCTCTCTTTATATGATTATCTGGCATTGGTATAGCTCTGATATAGACTGTAGTGAGGAAAAACTAGTACTATAAAGTTGTATGTGTGATAGGTGGTTTCTCTGAATTTGGAGAATCAGAGTTTCTAAGGGTTTTTTAATAGGTTTGTCCCCATTTTCCAAACACCAGAAGTAGCTTAAACTGCTGTGAAAGAAATCTCTCACACTAAACATCAGAGGTATCATGAAAAATAAAAGGTACATGTTAATTAATTAACTGCATATATTGAATGAGGTTTCTTTCTATCATCTCAGCCAATAGCCCATAAATTAGACTGAGGCAACTAGTAAAGACGATTGGAAGCGAAGGTAGCTTTATTTTTTAATTTTTTTCCTACAATCACCCTCAAGCCATAAGTCAAGAGTATTTGAAATGCTGCAAGATTTCAGCATTTGCCCTGAGTCAGAAATTGACTGGGGAGGTCACAAATCATGATCATGTGGATGCTTCAACTGGTCACAAATGCAAGCCAGATGTCAAATACCTGAATTGCAATCCCACAGTCATGGGGTTGATGTGATGGTCACAACTTTGTCAATAGGTCGTAAATCACTTTTTCCAATGTCATTGTAGCTTTGAACTATGATTAAATGAACATTCATAAGTTGACTATCTGTATAAGTTCTTAAAGCTGTTTATTAAAACCCACAGTAGTTTAATGATATACATACTCACCCTGAAAAGATGTTTATTCTATAAACAGATAAATATCAGGATCTGTTACTATACTAAGAACAGTAGGGAGGTGAGTAGAATAGTAAGGCTCATGTCAAGGGTAAGTTCTGGCTGGCTTTACAGCCGGTTCGCTTGTGTGCGCACTTTGCGTGCATGCACTGGATGCGCAGAACTCAAAAACAAGATGGGGGTAGTGATGGCGGTGACCAGGGAATCTGTTTGGGGGCATGGCAGGCCTGGGTCGCTGGCGGTTCCAGCGACCCAGACCATCATACCACTATCGGTTCAGCCGAACCGGCCCGAACTGGTAGGAACCTCTGGCTCTTGTACATGTCACTATTATGACTTATCTAATTCTAAAAAGCAGCTTTTATTTGCTAGAGTGAAAAGGACTTAGCCACTGGCATATTGTACACAGGATTTCAGCATCTACATGAAGACTTACATTTTGAAAGAAGAAAGGGAACAACAGATTTCCTGTATGTAATATGCAACAGATGACAGAAGACTGAGCTAGATTAATACTAAATAAAGCTTTCTGTTTCCTGAGAGTTTGTCAGAAGTAAGACACACAGCATATCCTACCTCCTTGACTTTCCCTTTGATAAAAAACCTTGCAGATGCCGCGAACATTGGATATTAGTACTTCTGAAAAAATCCACAAGAATTTGGGCTACGAATTTGCATGGACTGTCTTTCTGCTCTCCCGCCACATGTTGTCTTATGAGTTTTAATCTTTCCCTTTCTACCCTGTTTCCCGGAAAACAAGACAAGGTCTTATATTAATTTTTGCTCCAAAAGACAGATTATGGCTTATTTTCTAGTTGTCTTATTTTTGGGGAAATATGGTACTAAATGCATCCGTCTGGCTGATGATCTTAACTGGGGTTTTATTTTTGGGGCACGGCTTATATTTCAAGCATCCTGAAAAATCATACTTGGGCTTATTTTCTGGTTGGGTCTTATTTTCAGGAAAACACAATAGTCATTCATGATATTCTAAAGATGTTATCAACTGACACAGTAACTTTACAGAACATTACCTATCATCTGAAAAGATGTTGGTTTTTTTTAAAGATGCTTTCCTTTTTCTGTCTGATTAAACAGCGAACGAGCTAATGGCATCACTGCTTTTCTTACTTACGCAGACATTGAGCGTTTCATTATTATCATTATTGTTTTTTTGTCTTCCTTTCCCTGATAGGCATTGCCATATCACAATGGAAGAACATTTTGCAAGGTTTAAAGAAACATCAGCGCCACTGTATGAATAGCTTATGTAAGAAGCAAAATTTGTATTTAGCAGAGACGTAGATATTTTCTTTCTCAAATATCTTCCTTAGAATCTCTTTATCCTAAATAATTTCTCAACAGATCCCTCAATTAATTTTTAGGTGATCAGACAGATTGGAAAAGAAAGTAGAGATTAT
Organism: Thamnophis sirtalis; assembly: GCF_051295495.1. NCBI lineage: Eukaryota > Metazoa > Chordata > Lepidosauria > Squamata > Natricidae > Thamnophis > Thamnophis sirtalis. The sequence goes on from NW_028261382.1 coordinate 162,777,147, forward strand.
TCCATATTTATGATGTACCACCCATAGACATTTGAGTGAGTGTATATTTATATGCATGTGCAATATTGCTTAATAATCAGATAATTTAAAAGTAGTAAGAGTCACAATGACTAAAAGATGATATTTGCTATGTACAGTATAGCGGTGCAATGATAACAATAGATTTGCAAAATATTGGTGAACCTCAACTATGTAGCAAAGTAGAAAGCCATTACATTCCACCTATGGCAGATCAATTATAAGTTCCCATGAGCACGCTGAAATCACAAGGAAATGATTCACTCAAATACCAGACCAAGGAGTGCCTTCCACTCCCAGGTGACACTTGAGTCATCTCCCAAATAAACATTCCTGTTCTGCTAGAAATCATTTTGGAAAAGGAAAAGGTAAGGTATGTCCACGCGATTTAAAAAGTGTTTTTCTAACACTTCAAATGGAACATGTGACTGCTCAAAAAGCAACCAGAGAAATCACCTTAGGGGATATCCTGGACTTGTATCTCCTGGTTTCTTTCATTTTTCTTTTTGCCACATGGAATTTTCCAAGTCTACATCACTGGAATTTAGAGGTTACCCCCTCCCCACTATCAAAATCATTAATAAACATTAGAAAAGTAATTAAACAAAGTAAGCCTCCATTAGATCTGATGCATCTGTTTTACAAAATATCCCATAAATCTCCTCTCTCCAAAAGAATGTGATATTTTAATTATCATGAACCCCTTAATGTCTCTGGAAATTAAACAAACTAATAAATAGAGACTTGACAGCAAAATGCTATGGGAAGTAATAAGCACGCACAAAATGGCTTTTAAAGTGTACTTAATTGAAATGTATGAGTAGCATGGCATGGGAGTCTATTTTTACAGCTCGGTCTGTATTTTTTTTGAAAATGAAGGAAAATCATATCTGCTTCCCTTTGGCAAAAATCTCGAGTATTAACTCGAACTACTTATTTTTCTCCACCACTATATGAGAAGATGTCTTGCGCAATCTTGAGGACATCTATTCAAAAGGTCCTCTCACTTCATTCAGGGAGAGTAACTCCTGTACGAGTGTTCATTTTTGCTCTGAACAAATACTGGCAGTTCTTGTTACGGTCTGATTACTTCTTCAGTTTCCCTGTTTGTAGGGATTTCATACACCACAGCCTTAAATGGCTTGATTTTTGGGATAGGAAGACAGTTTAAGAATCCTTTCTTCTACTTTGGCCATAGCAATGGATTCGATTTCCCCCCTTCCTTACTTCTCCTTCACCCCAGGGGAAAAAAGCGCCAGTCATTGAGGACATGTGTTTGCCATGAAATATATTTTTCTATGAGCCCCTTGCCACTGATTTCCCCCATGTACTTGACATCTTCCAATCTGATGTATCCCTCGGTCAAACAAGGAAGGTAGGCAGTTAAGCAGATTGGCTATCCTGGGACAGGAAACTATCCTAAATCCTGTCATTTCTGTTTCACCCAGAAAATATTCCAAAACACATTTTCAACATCAGTGTCACTGGATTTGAGTCAATGCTAAAATGTTTGGGTGGAAAATATCAAATACTGTCCCTGGCTGTGAGTGTGGCATCTTCAGCTTCTCATATTGTAGGTAGTTCTCGACCTGTGACCACAATTGCAACCGGAACTAAGTGATGAAATCATTAAATAGGTGCCTGATTTAATAACCTTTTTGCCACAGATGTTAAACATATCGCAAACTCCTTAAGTGAATGTGTCTTCCCCCATTGACTTTGCTTGTTGAAAGCCTCCTAAGAAGGTCACAATTGGTGATCATATGAGCAATCCAAGATGCTGAAACCACTGTAAATACAAGTTAGTTACAACGTCTGAATTTTGATCATATGACTGTCGGGAAGCTGTGACGGTTGTGAGTACAAGGAGAAGGTCATAAATAACTTTTCATAGCACCAACTTAGAATGCAGTGGTTATTAAATGAATGATTCAATGGTAATAGCTTTATCGGTAATAGGTTTTCTCTGCCTGCTCTTAACTGCCAATGTCTTTGGAACAGGGAAAGAAAGTGCTAGGAAGATCAGTGGAAGAACAGGATAAAATGAGTGCAGAGAAGTTGGAGAGAGACAGATGAAGTATTCCGGCATTCCTTTATTCGACTCAAAAGATGCTGCCAAACTAAAGAGTTTTGTTCCACCAAAATCCTGGTTTTCCATTTCCCATTTCATGTACTTGCCTAATCTGTATAGTACACAAGAAGAAGATAGTGCCAAAGCATTTCAGGTTGCAAGACTATTTTTGATGATGAAAATGTAGGTGGTCAATAAGGTTGACTTTAGAGCTGCAAAAAGACAACCGCAACAATAGAAAAATGCTAATGAAAAGACTTTGAATATATACTGAGTTGCATAAATTAAGCATTAGAGATGGCAGAATTAGCTTTTTCTTGGTTTAGAATGTGAATTTTCTTTATTTTTAGAATCTATTATATGTCCGCCTTGAACCCATCTCACAGGACTGTTGTTTTGTGTGCGGGGATAATAGAATGGATTCCTATTGCATGTTGCCTTAGGAGCCAAGGTGGTGCAGTGGTTAAATGCAGCACTGCAGGCTACTTCAGCTTACTGCAGTTCTGCAGTTCAGCTGTTCAAATCTCACCGGCTCAAGGTTGACTCAGCCTTCCATTCTTCCGAGGTGGGTAAAATGAGGACCCGGATTGTTGGGGGCAATATGCTGACTCTGTAAACCGCTTAGAGAGGGCTGAAAGCCCTATGAAGCGGTATATAAGTCTAAGTCTAACTGCTATTGCCTTAAGCTTTTGAAAATAAAGTGGGGTATATATAAGAAATAAACAAATACGCTTATAATCTGAATCAGAATATGGCTGATCTTGTATGTTGTTTAAGAAAATTCTAGCTCATATAGCTGCAGGATTATATAATTAAAACTAGCTTAATTACAATTAAATTAAGTACATGTACAAAATTCAAGAGTTTTCACTTTAATTATAAGGTAAACCAGTAAGACATTAGCAGCTCCTTCCTTCCTTCCTTTTCTTTCAGATGCCTTCTCAGATAATTAGACTAACAATGGACTCTAACTGAGGTCAAGCTTTGAAGTGTGCTTCTTAACCACTTAAGTTGTTCAGTGTAATGGATGTTTCATTGTTATTTCGTGAGATGTGCCTTGATTTAAAAAAAAATTGCTGTAGACAATTTTCAGTACTGTACAAGTTATAAGCTTTGAATCAAGGCTGTATGAGGCCAAGCCATTTTACCCTGTGGAAAAAAACAGACCGGCACAAGCATTATTCAGTTTGTTTACTTGACTGCATTTCTCCATGAAACAAATGTTCTCTTACTCACTTTATTCTTAAAACAAGCACGCTAGTTCCTTATTCTGCAGAAAATTCAGTCAACCTCTCTTACCTTCCTTTTCTTTAATCCCACTATCAGTGCCAATTCATAAACCCTCGGATTCTCCCTCTGTCCACACACCTAAATCAGGATTTCTCCGTAAAGCAGGCAATCTTTAAGATCTCCTATAATTAAATTCACTTCTCTCATGTACATGGAAAAAGTGATGTTGGAAACACATGTGTCTTGTTCTTCTCACATCAGCATGAATATGCAGTACATAATTTCTCTAGGTGTGAGTGGTAACCCCTAAGAGGGTCATAAAGCAGCGCATCGGATTTGCCAGAGTATGTCTTTCTTCTGCTGCAATAGTACACTCAAGGATGGGCTGCTGGGGGTTCACAGGGATTTGGGACCTCTATTCTGTATAGTTTGTAGAACCTCCAAATCCCTCTCCTGGCTGGTCCCACCCACCCTTCCCCTCCCAGGAGTCCCCACGTGGTGCGTTTTGGATGCATGTAAGTGCAGTGCATGCGCGGAGGCTTAGGGAGGGCAAAAAATGGGCCTAACAGTAGTTCAGGGCCTCTGGAGGCTGGGGAGGCCATTTTCGCCCTCCAAGATGCTCAAGAAGGGCCTCTGGAGCCCGGGGAGGCCATTTTCGCCCTCCAAGACGCTCAAGAAAAGCCTCCGGAGCCCAGGGAGGGCAAAAACACCCCCGTGCCGTGGTACAGGGAGCTGACTAGGCCATGCACACCATGGCTACACCCACCCAGCAACAGGGCAGATAATCTCTTGCCCACCCCTGACTACACTGTAAGCAAAGCAATTGATTGGTTCCAGAACCTTCTACAAAGGAAGTATAATCATGCTAGAGGGCAAAAGGCTTTTATGCACTGCTCTTAACAACTGACAAACCCTTGGTCTGTAGAGAGAATTACCATGGAATGGAAGGAAGGATGCGATAGAATAAAAGAATGTGGAAAAGGTTTTACAAGTACCAAAACACAAGCCAGAACAAAAAAGGAGATGGACTTTGAAGGGGACATAAAAAAGAATTTACTATTTGCCAGTGTTTTTCGAGTTGCTGTATTTTAAGAACAAATTGAGAAAAGCCAATTCAAGGTAAAGAAACGCAGTTCTGTTTTTTTCTCCCTTCCTGACTTTATTGATTGAGACTAGCTATTTTGTGAAACCCAATGAAACCAGAATTCTGACTTTAAACAAAAATAATCGAGTTCATGCTTTTCATGAAAAGCATAATTTAAATGTTGTTTTTGTTGCTTATTTCCATAAATGGATTTACTTTATAAACTTGCTTCATTTGATGTATGGATGAAAACTTCATTATTAAAAGGAAATGATATCTCCAATTCTTGCCTAACCCCAAAGAAAATATAGGTTTTATTTAGGGAAAGGGAACTGTTTGCATAAACCTAGCTTGTTTTCCACTCACATTTTATACTATCAGGCAAAATTCTTAAGATTTAGTTGAAGTAAGCCATTGAGGTGTACTCCTTGGGTGTGGTGATTTAGCCAACTATGAATCCATCCAACAGTAATCTAGTTTAGCCCAGTTTCATCTTTTTATTAAGAAGAATGTTATAAGAGACTCTGTTGAAGACTTTGCTGAGGAATAAGCCACATGTGTTGGTGGTATTCCCCAGATTTTCTCATAATACTTTATCAAGTGAAGATTCTAAACCCCATGAATCTTTTCTAAAAAACCTCTAATATAGCCCAGACAAGAATTGAATAAAGAATTATAGGAGAGCTGTAATTTATTGCTGAGATAATTCCTGGTAAAATATCAAAAGCAAGAAAATTATATTGAAGTGAGATAGTCTCCTTGGGTCAGAAGGCCTGCTAAATAACATCGCAAGTAAAGTCAACGTTAAAAATAATCTTTAAAAAACAAATTGTTATTTTTTTCTATTTTATGATCAATTTTACACTTTGTAATTAATCAATTTGTTAATTTTAATTTATTTTAATTTATTTTGTCAAACATGTATAAGATAACAGATATAAGTATAAACATGATTATGAATACAGGTAATGGATACGAAGAAGTGGGGACAGTAGGACAGGACAGTAGGAATGTTAGTGTGCTTATGCATGCCCCTTACAGACCTCTTAGGAATGGGATGAGGTCAAAAGTAGACAGTTTAAGGTTAAAGTTATGGGGGTTTGGGGATGAAACCACAGAGTCAAGTAGTGCATTCCAGGCATTGACCATTCTGTTGCCGAAGTTGTATTTTCTGCAATTGAGTTTGAAGTGGTTTAAGCTAAGTTTGTATCTATTATGAGCTCGTGTATTGTTGCGGTTGAAGCTGAAGTTGTCATTGACAGGTAGGACATTGTAGCAGAAAATTTTGTGTACTATGCTCAGGTCAGATCGAAGGCGGCATAATTCTAAGTTTGGTGGTATAATGTATTCTGTTGTGAGCAGAGAAATGGAGGACTCTTCTCATGAAATATCTCTGGTCTCTCTCAATTGTCTTAATGTCTTATATGCAGTGCAGGTTCCAGACAGATGAGCTGTATTCGAGAATTGGTCTAGCAAAGGTTTTGTATGCCCTAGTTTACAATACAATATTACCGGAGAAGCTTTGCAAGATTAGGTTAACAACTCTTAATGCCTTTTTGGCAATGCTAATATAGTGAGTATTGTACGAACCATAGTTTAAGTCAGCTTAAGTCAGTTGAAATTTATTTCTTTTTGAAGAGCTTATTCTATTTTTTAATGTTAGGTATGATGATAATGTGTGTGTGTGGGGGGGGGGGAACAGAGTATTGAGAGCCTGCTAAATACAGAAAACAACACTTACTCAACCTTCCTAGTTCTTCCCCACCAGTTTTGTCACCTGAAACCATAAAGAAGCTGCCATTTCCTGTCATTACATTTTTCACTCCAATTATTAATCACTGACTGATTATGAAGAGTACAAAGTACTTCAAAACATTTCTTTACTTTTTTAGAAACAAAGAAGTGATTGAAGAAGACTTTGTAAAGATTTTGTCAAGACACTTAACAACCACAGTCTAGATTAACGGCATTTTGATAGGACTTCAAATCATACTTCATTAATGAAACTTGGAAGGAAAATTCACCTCATTCAAAATGTTTATATTACTACACAATTTAAAGTTCTAAAATTAAAATCACACCACGGTTACTTATAATCAGTCCAGATGGGAGGCAGAACGTTTGTGTGTTTATAGCAGAGACAAATCTACAGTAGTTAGTATTGGATAAGGATGTACATTAGTCTAGAACAGGAGTGTCAAACTCGATTTCATTGAGGGACACATCAGGGTTGTGTTTGATTTCAGGGGGCCAGGGTGGGCATGGCTGGGTGGGCATGACCAGCTCAACATCACTCATTTCAGGGGCACCTGTGGTGGCCTGAGCACTCTGTCAGTAAAAACGGGCTCCTGGACTCTGTTTTCAGTGCCATGGCCTCCTGCAACCCACTGCCAGTAAAAATGGAGCTCAGGAGGGCTGCATGCATCCCTCCAGAGCTCCATTTTCACTGACAAAAGCACTGCAAGCTGGTTCTTCCCTGTTTCCAGGGCAGCCCCGTGGGCCAGATCTAAGTACCCTGCAGGCTGAATCCAGCTCCTGGGCCTTGAGTTTGACACTCCTAGTCTAGAAAGTCTGATAATGTCCTCCAGAAGGCAATTGCAAACTATTTCTACATTATGCCAAAAAAAAAGCATGGATGCATCTATGTAAGTCACCAGCACTTGAACTCAACTCCAAAAATAACTTGACTACTTCAGCAACAGTGGAACTGACAATAGTGGAATTGAAGACAATTGATAGAAAAATAACTCAAAATTTCTGGAAGTAGTTTTGGGGTGGTCATAAGGCCTTATTCCTCATCTCTTCCTTTAGTTTCATTTTAAACTGGGTTTAAGTGGGCAGGTTTTTTAGAAGCCCTTAGGCATTTGTTTGAATCTTGTTTGATGCATCCATTAAATCCATAAATTCACACTACTAATTTATGATTAAATAGATTGGTTAGATTGTGATTCAGATAGAATCGTATGAGCTCCAGCTCCTGGAGCTAATCTTTTTTTATGGTTTTTGAAATGCAAGTATTTTGGACAGAAAATATATTTTTTCTTTTCTCGTATATATGTATTGGCTTAATGGTTCACCTCATCCTGGTAGAGTTTCATGAGATTTCTAGGATTTCATAAACTCTGCAATCTACAGAAAGATCTGCTGATGTTGACCCTACTTTCATCCTTGGTCCTTCATTTTGATTTCTATAGTCATAGGCAACTGTTCCTAACTATAATGATGCCAAAATGACTAAACGTGTTGTGTTGACACAACAAAAGTGCCGTCCTTTATATTTTCACTGCAACATTGCACACACGTACTTAAAGAGCAGCGCTCGTGTCATAAAGCACGTTTTAACACTTGCCTCCTGCGGATTGCTTCGTCTGTGATTCACACGTAAGAGTGCAGAGGCACCTGTGCAGAGCCTTTGAAAGGCCACAGCATCATAATACTTTAGTCACCTCCCAAGTGGTGCAATGTAATCTACCTGGAGCCACCACTGAGAACTACCAGATGATGCAGCTAGTACAGAATGCAGCAGCACAGGAAGTTATGGGAACCTCAGTACCACCCATGTCATGCCTCTGCTCTGTGAGCTGTACTGGCTCTCAGCATACTTCCAGGTGGAATTCAAGGCAATTGTTATCACTTATTAAATCCTCTATTTCATGGAGTCAGGTTATTTGCAGGGACCGCTTCTCCATAGTTGTTTGTGCCTATCCCATTAAGTCTTCCAGTAGGATCACACTTGGGGGTCCCTTCATATGGAATCCCAGAAGCACGTCTTTGATGTTGCAGCGCCTGCCCCCTGGGACACCATAATCCTCAAGATTGGCCTTGACCCTTTCAATACCTCTGTAAAATCAGGCAAACTTGGACTATGTGTGTAATTGCTATTGTTTTTGTCTTTTTTACTTTTTTAGACATTATGCTCTTTACTTTTTTTCACGTAAGGTGAAATATATATACAGGGCGGGGCATAACCTTTTCCTAGGGGGTCACAGCAACACTTGTAATAACAACACAAATAATTCATACACCATTCGAAAGCCCATCAAAAACTGAGTTTATTGACACGATTTAATAGTCAGTATGACCACCATTAGCCCTTCGAACAGCATTCAAACGAGGTGGATAAGAACACAACAAATCTTCAAACAGTTCCGTTCGATTTTCCAGATTTTTCAACACAGTTTCCAAATTCATTCTCAAAGTTTCAACCGAATATCGATTTTGACCTTGCTCCTGAATCATCAGAGCTTCCACTTCATCCTTAATCCTTAATTATGGCCCCAATGTTCTCTGCCGGATTGAGATCTGGCGAATTTCCCGGCCAGACGTCATTGCCCCAAAATTCGACATTGTTTTCCTTTAACAATTGCTGAGTCGCATTTGCATTTCCGAATCGAATTTTCCAGCCATTCTTAAAGCAAATTTAACATTTAATAGCTCATTCAATTCAGTTTTTTATGGGCTTTAAAATGAGGTGTCGCGGAAGTTGTAAACTGCTGTCGATCTTGCTGTGACCCCCCTAGGAAAAGGTTATGCCCCACCCTGTATGTATGTATGTATGTATGTATGTATGTATGTGTGTGTGTGTATATATATATATATATATATATATATATATATATATATATATATATATATATATATATATATATATATATATATATATATATATATATATATATATATATGGTGTGTGTGTGTGTGTGTGTGTGTGTGTGTGTGTTTATTTGTGCTGATAAATAAATAAAGGGAGACTAGTATAGATCTATTTCAAGCTATTTAGCTCGTGATGGACTCTTGTGACGAGCCGATTGACAGATGATGGAAGCAGTTAGCTTCCTCCCATAATTGGGGCTTACCAGGGGTTGTGACACTAAATATATACCTTCTTCCCTGGCTTCAGCTGATGAGGAGACCTGTGGCATAATGGCTAAGACATTTGCCTAAGATGCAATACAGCACAGGTTCGAATCCCAGTAAGGGTATGACTAGCTGATGTGAGCTAAATAGCTTGAAATAGATCTATACTAGTCTCCCTTTATTTATTTATCAGCACAAATAAAAACACAAATATAACAAAGGCAACAGTAAAAATATTGGGTTTCTGTCGTGATGGACTCTTGTGACGAGCCGATTGACAGATGATGGAAGCAGTTAGCTTCCTCCCATAATTGGGGCTTACCAGGGGTTGTGACACTAAATATATATATATATACATACGTACGTACGTATATGTATATATGTATTTGTGTGTGTGTGTGTGTGTGTGTGTGTATACACACACACACACACACATATGTTTGCAGATGGTTTAATACTAAAACATAGGGGGTGGGGGGAAATTATAATAACCTGAAATCCAAGAAGATCTTTAAGTTTCTAGCTATTATTTGATTTGGGAAAATACAATCTTTACAGTGTCATAATGATAAAGCTTCACCTACAAATCGTGTTGTAACGTGTAATGAAAGATCTGTATTTCCAAACACTGACCTACTTCCAAGGATAATGCTTTTTCTTACCTTTGCCTTCTCGGTAATTTGATCCTGTTTTCGAACTTGATTCCCCATGATGATTTCTACGTTCCTTCCAGAGCTGCAATAAAAGAATAATTTTTAAAAAGTTGGTTAGGAGCATCACAATGATTTAAGTGTGATTTAGACAACTATATTGCCCTAAAGTTTATACCCCCCTCTAAGTCTATGTATACTATTATGGAAAATGTAGTTTTATGTTTTTATAGTTCATACTGTGCTCCAGGTTCAGTCTCAAGTATACATGAGGAGGCTTGGAAAAAACAACTGTAAGTTAAAATGCTTTCCCCTCCTCTCCCCCCACCCAATCATTGCAGCCAGTTCTGAGATCAATGCTCTCCTTTGATACAGTATAAGGCAGAATATTGTGATGCTGCCTTATTAAATTAAATTTAGGTATAGTGACCAAAGCAAATTGTAGTCCTTAAAAGGTTAGTTCCAGGTTATTTGCAAAGCATGCTTCCGATGCAAAACCTCTCCAGAATGTAGATCACTGATAAATCTAACAATTGGTATGTCTGACACTGATCATTATGGCACTAACTTAAACTGATCCAATAACAGCCAACAATATCTCTTTATACCTTGGTGTGAACAACCTGGTTTTGAAGAGTACAGGAGATAAATTTCATTCATGTAGAAGTACAATAATGTATTTATCGACTGAAATCCTACAGAAGATTGAGAGGTCTTTCATGTTTGACAACTGTTTCCTGTTCCTCTTTTTAATCCAATAATGTAAAGCTCTCTACACACATTTTAAAGTGAAGCATTGTCGTGACAAAAAATATTAGAACTGTATTGAAGGTGAATCAAAACCTGGACCAAACTAAGAAAATGTTTTGCAGAAAAGCTTTCCATTTTTTAAAAGTTTATTTTCAGAGTGTTTTTAAACTTTTTAATCTAGATTGTGGGAAAGTTGTCAAGAAATCATGAAGGTTTTTTTTTTTTTTACACAGTAGCTACGGTAAATATAAGAATAATTGACCCATGAGAATTTCACCTGACATTTATTTTCCTCAAAAAAATAAAAAGAAAAGAAAATGCTTGTCATAAAATTGAATGAAACTGGAAGAAATCATACAGGTGCAGTTTCTGGCCCAGTGCATGTATGCGCACACACGCACCTGCAAATACACACACACACACACACACACACACACACACACACACACACAGAGGAAGAGAGAGACAATACTGTTTCATGTAAGGGTGGTTGTGCCAGATAGTTTGTCCTATTGCAAGCAGTCCTTGAATTATTATAGTTTTTAAAGTATTTATGACTATTTTTCACACTTATGACAGTTGTAGCATTCCCATGGTGGCATGATCAAAATGCAGGCTCTTGGCAACTGACTCATATTTATGATGGTTGCAGTGTCCTGGCATCATGTGATCACTTTTTGCTATATTTGGATAGTCAATGAGGAAGCCAGATTCATTTAACAATCTTGTTACTAACTGAACAACTGTAGTGATTCACTTAACAAATGTGGCAAGAAAGTTCATATAATGGGGCAAACTCACTTAACAAACATTTCACTTAGCAATTGAAATGTTGGGCTCAATTGTGGTCATAAGGTGGGGACTCCCTGTATTTCTAGATAGTGCATATAATATTTCTGAACGTTCTCAGCTATTTCTTCATCAACTTGCTCAATGATTCTGAGCAATGATAGTTATTAAATGAATGTAAAACCATGGTGAGAGTGGTTTTAAATCCATTAATAACTGTGCATTTTATCAAATTTCTAATTATCAGGAAGTGTTATCAAGTTCCCTACATTTAGGAGAGAAGGAAGGGGGGAAGGAAGGAGGAAAGGAAGGGGGAAAGGAAGGAGAGAAGGAGAAAAGAAAGGAGGGAAGGAAGGAGGGAGGGAAGGAAGGAGGGAAGGAGAGAAGGAGGGAAGGGGAAGGAGGGATGGAAGGAAGGAGGGAAGGAAGGGGAGTAGGAGAGAAGAAACGAGGGAAGGAAAGAGGGAGGGAGGGAAGAAGAAGTAGGACCGTTGTAAGATAAGATGGATTTATGGGATGTTAAGAAAGCAATTTTCAAGTATATTGTCAACTGTAGGGAAAAATTGTTATAAATACATATTATTAATAACAGTTATGAGATCATATAATTGTGAATGTATATATGAAATTGATAAAATAATTTTTTTTTTAAAAAAAAAAGTTCCCTACATTTTTCCCCCAAAATCTGGCATATGAATGATCCAGCTGACCAGTTAATAAATACTAAGCAAAGTCTGGCAGCTGGCAGGCAAGAAAACATTAAGCAGTTAATTTTCTGGCTTTGTAGTATTCAAGAGAGCTATTAAAATATCAATAAATGAGATCGGTTGGCAATACATGAAGTACGATGGCCAACTTTGCTCATATTTAATTATTGCCAGAAAACTTTTGAAAGGTTGTGTTTTCCACAGTGAATTCCAATAATTACATCTGATTCTTTCTAGAGATTCATATTTTTACCATGAATATCTAGTATTTTTGATAATAGGACTGAGGAAGGTAAAAGGAGAAAAATGGATGGCACTCAAAAAGACTGGACAGAGCAAAAGAGAGCAAAAACAAATGAAAGTTGAGCCCAACAATTTCTTTATTTAATCATTGGATTTCATGGTTGCCTGAGTACAAAAAGACTTGGCTTTTTGGGTGGCTTACTGTTGTTTTTTTAAATGAATTCTAAGCACTATTTCCAAAAACTCAGTGAAAAAAATTGCCATCCTGAAAAGAGAAAATTGGCAAGGCATGCTATGAAATACTGCAGGCTTAAAGCAATTATAAAAACAAATACCATCCACACAGCCTGAACAAAGAAACAAGAAAAACTCCCATCTCAGATGTTATATAGTAGTCCTCACTTAATGGCCTGTCAAGGCTGCTTCACTTAATAACCAAGAAAGAAACCACTCAACTCCATTTTGCAGAATTAAGAGTATTTTTACTGATTATAAGTAAATAGAAGCTAAGCAAAGCCAGATCTGAGCAAAAGCGCGCGAAAACATTAGATATCATACATGACCCCTTCCCCTCCCCTTGGTAACCCCAGTCCATAGTCCAATCCACTATCTCCCCAGATGTCAGGTGGGAGACATCTTCAAAAATCATCATCAGGTTGGTATGCCTGACAGTTGGACTTGGTTGGCATGAAACTCCCCCCCTTGCCACATGCGCAATAGATGGTGAGAACAACCCACAATTAACAGTCCTCCTGTACAGATTATATCCCACTCCCAAATACCATGCCCTCCCTCCCCGTTTCAATGGCAGCCGAAAAGCAAGCAGCAAAACAGAGGCTGACATGGCCATTCATTCAATAATCATTTGAAGTTACGACAGTGCTGAAAATGTGCATCTTAGAACAGTCCTTATAATTGCAGTGGTCACCGTATCCTCATGGTCACGATAGAGGGCCGTGGTGACTCAATCACAATCTTAACATCTCAACATCCCTTGGTCACGTGATCACAATTTCCAACCTTCACTGAGGGCTTCCCACAAGCAAAGTCAAGAACACAAATGATGACTATCTGACATTATGAGCCGTGGTGATTAGAATGCGGTACAGCAGGCTAATTCTGCTGCTGCTGGCTGCCTGCAGTTTGACTGTTCAATTTGCACCAGGCTCAAGGTTGACTCAGCTTTCCATCATTCTAAGGCTGGTAAAATGAGGAGCCAGATTGTTGGGGGCAATATGCTGACTCTGTAAACTGCTTAGAGAGGGCTGTAAAGCCCTGTGAAGTGAAATATAAGTCTAAGTGCTCTTGCTATCATGCTGTCCATTTCTGTCTATAAACAATATAACACCAGGGCAATACAAGCAAATTCCATTCTATTTCAGTCATGGCTGAACAATGTCTAAAGCATAAATTTGCAGTGTGTGCCCATTAAAAAGTCTTATCCTGAAATAGAAACACTTTGGATAAATCACATCTGATGTATGTATGTATGCATGTATGTATGCATGTATGTATATAAACAACACACACTGATTAAAAATAAACTTCCACACAGCTAATGAGCAAGAATGCGAGAGAGAGAGAGAGAGAGAGAGAGAGAGAAGGAGAAAGAGAGAGAATGAATTGTTCAAAGTATTAAGGTATTAAGTTCCTCATCCAAGAAACCCCAGCTATTTATCAGATGAATTCAAAACACAGAATTTTGCAGAAATAATTCTGCACTGATGCCAACACCACCGCAAACTGCTCCATTGTTAACAAGAGTAAGGATTCCAATAGTCAAACACATCACTTTTAAATGTTGTTTTATTCAAATGAAGCTTTTAATAGCATCATAAACATTAGCCTGTCTAAAACCACAGAAAGAATTTAAATTTTTAATGAGAATTTATTAATAACAAATTCCATTATTTTATTTTTGGTGGAAAAGACTAGTTTCACATTAATTCACACAATACACCAACGAGTTAAAAACAGATGAATTGTTCTGCAGTGGAAAATGCAGCCAACCAATTTAAAGATTCAGACAAGTTATGTGATCTGTTTAAGGTCTAGCATAGAGGGAAGATATCCCAATACTCGGATCATATGTGGTTCTGCTTTCCTTTCAGTAGGTCAACTTTGTCTATCCCTCTTCTCATTCCCTTCCTAGATTTTCTCTTTACTCAAAGATGGATCTATTAGAATAGAGATAAGTTAATTTTATCTCCTCCTCTGTGCCCGGATAGTCAGTCTGGTGACATGAACCTGAAAATGGAAAATCAGCTCAATCCCATGATCACACACACAAACACAAAATTAACTTAAAGATAAAATTTCACCTGAGTCACCTTTGTTAGATGATGATTTCATGGACATGTCCATATGTTTTCCTTGTCTTTTGTTAGGGGTGTTACCTGGAACCCTGACATTCAGCAACATAGAAGTAGGTTTTTTTTATACCTTCTTTTATTTATTATTTTTATTACAATCTACATTTGCTTAAACTTGCCAGTCTAGTCTACAGAATTCAGGTTTCTTGAGGTTTTCCAATCCAAGTACAAACATGGTCTAAGCTTGCTTACATTTTTTGGAATCACACAAAATCAACTACAGATTGCCTCTTCCTGTGGCCAAAACCATGAAAAAAATAATCCAAATAAAATAATACCTCATCCAAACAATGTCATATCCACCTATGGCTATAATTTTCTGAGCTCCTTGCACCTCAAAGCTTTTAAACGCAGTTCTTATCCATTTAAAACATCTCAGTCTTTCTCCATGCATTTCCTTTCTTGCAAATGTGGATTCAAGGTTCAATGGTTCCAACTATTGATTGAACAAGCATTTTCAGTTCAACGCTAACTATAATTTATTAGGATGTTTGAAAATGACATCATGTACTTAGTTTGCATCCAGCGTAAAGTTAGCTAGGGCTGGAGTCCAAGTTGAACATTGTCCAATTTATAATAGCTTTATGAATTTATATTAATGAGCCACTACAAAAGCAAAATCAATTTTGGTTCCAGATATACTAAGCATAAGGCCCTTGTTGAGAAGAGTTAATAAAGCTGAACCTTTTTTTTAGAATTGTGTCCAAGTTAAGATTTGGGAAGCTTTCTCTGCTTATATCAAATACATTCAGTTTTCTCACTACACAGTGAGCCTGTGAAATGGAACTTGGAGAAAGGGTTACATTCCATCTTTTTTACTAGTTATAGTACAATACAGGTAGTCCTCAACATAAAACAGTTCATTTAGTGACCATTCAAAGTTACAACAGCATTGAAAAATGTTACTTATGACTGTTTTTCATAGTTGTGACCTTTGTAACATCCCATGATCAAGTGATCAAAATTCAGGTACTGGCAACCTGTTCATATTTATGACCTTTGCTGCATCCCAGGGTCATGTGATCACCTTTTATGACCTTCTGACCAGCAAAGTCAATGGGGAAGCCAGATTCACTTAACAACCATGTTGCTGGACTTCCGGGGAGGAACTTGGCCGTCGGCAGCGGCTTAATTGAGCCGCTCCCAGATTTCTGGTTCGTTATCTAATTAAACACCCTTTAGATAACTCAAACTTCAGATAAGAAGATTGTAGTGAGCGTCTCAGCCGGTAAGAACTTTTCCTTGCAGTTTGTAGCTTTTTTTTTCTGCTGCAAACGAGGGGGTGTGTGTTTTTTTTTAAGCTGAGTCATCTCCGGCCAGATTTCTCTGCTGTATTAACGGCACAAGGCCAAGAACCCCCTCTTAGAACCATGTTGCTAACTTATCAACTGGGGTGACTCACTTAACAACTGTGGCAAGAAAGGGCATTAAATTGTTCTGACCTAGGCTTCCCAAAAGCATGAAGCAAACTCCTTGTTCCGATAAAACCCCTTTTATTAATTTACTGCGAATTCTGCCCATTCACATCCAGCAAAGTCTTTCAAGGGAGGATTTACAGTAACAGACCTTATCTGGCTTGGACAGCTGCCAGGTTGATATTTGCAAAACTTTGCAAGGAGTCTGGGGAGTCACGAACTAATTAAATGAACTAATTGTATCCTGCAAACTCCACTCCCCTTTTGCTCCTCTTTTATTTCCTCTGGGAGGGCCATTCATCATCCACCTGTGGCCTTACTCCCAAGTTGCCCCTGGCAACTCTGTGCATGTGTACACTGGGAACAGGTTCCAGCTGTTTGTCTGCCTCACTAATGTCTGACTCTGAAGGCGGCTGATAACTGGCATACGGCTCTGCCCCCTGCCTCTGACACAGAACCCTCATCAGAGTCTTCACCAGACTCCAGGACTGGCCCATGTTCCTTCCCAACCTCCTCACTGTCTGAATCTGCTGCCCGCTCTGCTGGCGGGGAAAAACAAAAATGGGGCAATACTCATTTAACAAATGTCTCACTTAACAATATAAATTTTGGGCTCAATTGTGGCTGTAAGTCGAGGACCTGTATTAACCTTTTACCATTTCTACCCTGTTAGTTGTTGAAGAAGCTCCAGATAGATACCGTCTTAGTGCTATTAACAATTGCACTGAGAGAATAGGACACTCATGCCATCATGTTCTTTGTGCACCTATCCTTTATCCTTGCGTTCTTCATGCACTGGGAGAGGCATGTCTACAGAGATGCTTGAACCATATTTCGATGCTTCTGAAACAATGCAGATGTTCCTCCTGATGTATACAAATAGGGAGGATGGACAACAAAGTTCAAGAAAGATAGTAGCACTAGCTCTGCGGGCTCACCATGCAAAGAAGAGCTCCTGTACCATTAATGCAGATTTGTATTATTAGAACTCATGACAGGCATAACCCAGGGTTTAGCTGCAGAATCTTAGGTAACCTGCAGGATTGAAGGTTCTTTTTTTTTCCTTGAGAGAGAGGCAACACTTTCAATCATCATTTAATGAAACAAAGATGCTTGTCTCTATACTCCGGCTCAAAGTTTATCCCCAATTAATATATACGAAGAATGAATTCTTGTAATATGTTTGGATAATGTGATTCATTTGCCCTTCTGCACATGTACTTGCATCCCTCCCCTTTACTTACAGAGGGGTTGGTTGTTGGTTGCTACAATCAGTCACATACAGGAGAGATAAGAAAAATATTTTTATAGTAGAATTGCCACCTGGTCTGTTTGAAACCAGTTTAACCGCCCTGTTCACTTCCTTTATCGGCTCTTGTCACTGAACCACAATACTGCAGAGTTACCACATTTTACAGTTCTATCCACAGTCATGCAAATCAGCAGAGGCCAAACACACATTTCGGGTAAGCTGGCATGAAATATGAAAGCAAGTCTGAAGTACCATCATTTCCCCCAAATGAATTTAGCCCAATCTGTTCTCAAGACTAATTGCGTTTTGCAGCAAAAACAAAACACAGTACATTTGAAGGACAATTCGCAGCGCATCGCAGGATTATTTTTACCTCTCTATCCCAACAATTTCACTGCGTTTCTTGACTGGCAAATGAAATGACTTATTCTTTTTTTAAATGGCAAGTTTATCTATTCATCAAAAAAATGACTCAGTGTGTTTTTCCCCCTGTGGCATAGATTTTAAAGACATTTTGGAACGTTAGAAAATCATTAACTACTCTTTCTCCCCAAGGTAGATTTAGAAATCTGTTTGACATAACTGACAGATATGGAAGCTTTCCCTTCCCCCCCCCTCTTTTTGGTTTACTTTTGTAGCTTTTATTTCATGCATTCGTTTCCTTATTTTTATTTTGTCATTTCTTAAATTACTGTCTGTAAAACTTATTAAAATAAGTATTTGAATAAAATAAAATAGAGATATAACAACAACAAAGCATGTGAACCAATTCCATGGAATCGGTTTTGATCTTTTGATGACCCGTTCAGGTATTCAAATCCTGCTGCAAGTTAGCAGATAATAACTAGTATATCTATCCATAATATACTCTATTAAAGGATAATAGATATCATTTGTTGCTTATATTACCCTGTTTCCCTGAAAATAAGACTTCCCCAGATAATAAACCCAATCGGGCTTTTGAGCGCATGCAGTAAAATAAGCCCTCCCCTGAAAATATTGCAAAACAGCAGCAGCCATGAGGTGATTATGCTTGCCACCTCCTGCACCTCAAAAATAATAAGAGCTCCCTGGAAATAAGGCCAAGTGCTTATTTCCGGGGTCAAAAGAAAATAAGACCCTGTCTTATTTTCAGGGAAACATGGTAATGTCTAGAACACGTCTACCTCATTAGTATATTAAACTACACTGAAAGATATTGATGAAAATCAGTAGTTTTCAATCTGGAAATAAAACAAATTGCCAAATACAATTCTATTGTTTAAGTTTTCACAAACGTAGTCATCTGTGTTTCAGCAATGTTTGAAGACTATAAAATATCCAATAAAGTTTGGAACTATACAGTATACAAAGCCATACTTTCCTCTACCACTCCTCTCTCCCGATCCCCTCCCTCCCATCCTTCTCACCCTCCCTCCCATCCTCTCTCCCGTCCCTCTCTACCCATCTTTCTTCTATCCCACTCCTCCTCCCCTTGGTGTATTTCCACTATATGTCAGTGTACTTAACTTATCCTATTTTTACAGAGAAATTATAGAAAAACAGTATACATGTGAAGTCATATTACATTGAAATCTAACCTAGTATATATCCCTCCCTTCCCCCTCCCTCCCCCCAACCCCCCTCCCTCCCCCCGACTTCCCAGTACATGGGAATAGATTGTACATGGTATAGATTTTTAACAAACACAGTCTAAAATATATTGAGAAAAAAAGGGGGGGGGTTAATAACATCTCTACATTGATCTTAGCTTCTTCTTGCTAAGCTAACTTTAAACAATTTAAATCATTCCTGATCTTAAGCGTAGGCTATCTGGAATTTCTTAGTCCCATATTTATTTTGTATATAGTCAATCCATTTTTTCCAGTCTCGTTTATATCTCTCATTTGAATGATCTTTAAGATATGCCGATATTTTAGCCATCTCGGCTAAATTTGTAACTTTCAATGTCCATTCTTGAGTTGTAGGCAAGTCTTCCTTCTTCCAGTATTGCGCCACCAACAGTCTTGCTGCCGTTATTAGGTGCAGAATCAAGTTAGTCTCTACCATTGTAAAGTCAGTACTTATACCTAGTAAAAATAACTGAGGAGTGAACTTTATCCTTCTTTTAAAGATATTTTGCATAATCCACCATATTTTTATCCAAAATGCCTCAACCATACTTTCATTGTGGTAAGGCCCATCATGGCTTTCATTGTATCATCATATCATTTCCTGGTCATTTTTTTTCTATAAAAATTAACAGCTTATTTAGAATGGTCTTAATGCCACTGGCATCAAACACATTGCCCTTGTTGCAGGCTGTGTTTTTAAAGTTTAACTTTTTACAAAAAGTCAGACTCAAACTAACCACATGAGTTCCTGTTTTCTGCCTTGGATGAGAACATTTAATTGCTTGCTATCTATGCAAAGGCACACCTCCTGTGGCACTTCCCTTTTCTCAGTGTGATTCAGGCAAACCAGTTTGTTCTACATGCCTTACTCCAAAGGCACGTGGTACAAGATTTTGAAGTTTTTCAACTATGTTTTGACAACCTTTTAAAACACAAAATGCAGACCATCCCTCAATTTTTCATTTAGCTTCATAAGCTTTTGGCATGTTTGAAAATAGAAGGAAGACTCCCATTGCTAACTTTCATTAAGTAGAAATTGAAAATATCGGTTTCATGCAGTTGTGGGGTTTTTGTTTTGTTTAGCCTGTTAAAAAGAATAAGATAAACAATGAAGTAACCAATCCAGATCACTGACTTGTTGCTTCTGTTGCTCTAAATAAAGGCTTCTGTTCCCCCAACCATCATCATCACTGGGATAATTTGGGGAATTCATCTTCCAGAATTTTCTACTCCATTTAGATAAAGACTGACGAGTTCTGAGAAATGACCACACCGGCTTGGGAAGTTCTAATAGAAAACCGGCTAGAACATCCATTAATTTGGCTTAACCTTCACAAAGTCAATTGAAATAAATCAGCCATGCATTAGTAGGGTTAAGACACAAGGTAAGAGAGAGAAGGAATATTTAAAGAGCTCAGTGGGAAATGATTGATGGGGCTTGGGGCACATCTGTACAAGGTCAGGTGCAGCCTCTAAAATATTCTATGTCCATTATTATTGGTAGGAAGCCATGATTCAAACCATGAAAAAACAACCCTGTAGTAAATGTTAAGAAAGAGCTTTCATGAAAGTGTTTTTTTAAAATAATATTTGGACAGTGAAACAGACTGCCTATGAATGATAAGTACTTTGTTGCAACGAACATTGACCATATATCCGTCAGAGGCAAAATCCACTTACCTTTGCTACTGGTTTGGTAGCAATGTGAGTGCGCATGCTCAGAGGGTCACAAACGGACGTGGTGATGTCCGGTTGGGTGGGCGGAGCCTGCTATGAACGCCCCTGCAACGGTAAGCAAACAGCAAGGGGGGGGGGAATCTGTTGTGCCAAGCAATTTAGATTAACTAGAAAGCAGGAAATTCTGCTTTCTAGCTAATATAAATCACACATCACAGCTGATCATCGGAAAAGCATTTTTTTTTACTACTGGTTTAGGCAAACCTGTAGCATTTTTACTACCGGTTTGGGCGAACCAGTCTAAACTGGTAGCATTTCACCCTGATATCCATACAATATGCTCTAGTTGTGCTCTATTTCTATAAGGGACTGGAATAAATAAACCCCTTTAGATATCCCTGATATAGGAATACTTACTGATCAGTAACTGTTGTAATTTACATGATGTGGTCTAACTGGCACATACATGGTAGATAAATACTTCACGGCATAATGGACATAGATGTGGGTGGCCTCTTAAGAAGATTTCGACCCTCTCAGTTAATTATGAGAATTAAAATCTGTCTCCTTTCTGTCAAGGGAGAAAATCTATTTGCACACCAAAAAAACTGTTGCACCTACAACCAGGATTTTAAAGAGTAGGCATTGTACCAAGGTATAGTCTGCCTTTTCCAAGAACATTTTCAAGGCATAGATATCCTTGATTATTATTTTCAAAGCCTTTCCCACAGAATAGCCTCCACCCTGAAACAGAAGGTCTCTTCTCTCAGGCATTGGGTAAGATGGGAGGTGAGCCCGGTATATATGCATATAAAAGAAAGCTCAGGATCATATTGGTTGAAAATGTGCGGAAGAGGCCTTCATCCTGCAGTGGGTACACAACAGCTAAAACGATGATTTGAGAGAGTATTGTTGCAGCACTGATGGTATGTAAGAGTCTCAAATGTTTTTTTTTAAAATTGTTACTAGCTGTTAACCCGGCATTGTCCGGGTATTTATTTATCCAAATCCTATATTAGACATTCACAAATATCTGGACCAAATGTAATTTCTAATGTTGGATTTTCCCCCTTATAAGAGGGAGCCCCTTTGTGGACTACAGTAAAGCCATTACCATAGCAACTCCACTGTGCTGTACAGTAGAAGCCATTTAAGGCAGTACAGAATCCATTTAAGGCACAACAGGCTGTATCTTAACAGAACACACCCTGAGGGATGTTAGAGGTATCTGACCCCCCACAATATTTGTTTCCAGAGAGTAAGTCATCTGTGTACCAAGTTTGGTTGAAATTGCCTGAGGTATTCCAGAGTTATGCTGGAACACACACACACACACACACATACACACACAAAGTCATTTATATTAAATTATGTCTATTAGGTGCCAACAGTTGTTTCATATAATGTAGGCATCCATATAAATGTTTCACATAAATAAATAAATTGCTAGATGATAATGCTATCATCTAAACTTCCTTATTGTAAGGTTTATTTATTTATTCACAACTTGGTAATAAATGACAGAGTTGTTCTTTCACACAACCCATTTCCTAGAAAAAGATACGGCAGGTTTCACAGACACAGTTCAGTTAGATAATAATCTTTTACTGCTGACAAGAATGAAACCGTATGAAACAGTTCATTGCCTGTTGCCAGTTGGAAGGGTATACATGTTTCTTACACCCATAGTGGTTTATATATTGTGAATATATATTCTGTTCTCCCCATGAATTAATGCACTGTTTGTGCAGTTCTTAGAGATCTTGAAGTTGAATGGTTATTGAGAATGTACAGAATTGCCCCTTCTGGTCTGAGACTCACTGGCTTTTTGTTTTATTCTCAAGACAAACAAATAAAAACATTATTTATAATACCCACACACCCACATATAATCCATCTTCAATTAAAATAATAAGCAAAAACAAATAGCCATTAAAATTATCCAAGAGCAATGAAATCAACATCAACTCACAACATTAAATGTGATATCCCGCCATCTAATCTTGCTCATAACTTTTCAAAAATAAAAGCTAGCTTCAATACTCTACATTTCAAGATATGTTAATAAGGGCTTCTATCAATCAGTCTGCTTTATGAAATAAGCTTTCACATCTTTGATACATCTACATCTAAAGATGCAGTGAGCCAGATCAGGGGAGAAGAGAATTTTATAGAACTTTAGTCCTAATATACAAAGAAATGGAAAAGCGAAATCTGTAAAGAGAACTGAAAAAATAAATAAAGTCTTGTTAATTGTATTTATAAATCAGATCAGAACAAGGTGGTAGCTTGGATAGACAGCGGAAATGACCAACTGCATGAAACACTAGTCTCAATAACTTAAATTGGGCAATGCAAAACCTGCAATGTGAATAAAATCAGTAAAATGAACAATGGTCCTGAGCAATGTGTATTGCAAAACAATGATATAACATTCAACTTGGGTAAGTTGGAGTTGAAACTAAGGGAGGATAGCATCTTGGTTTCTATCAGTGTTGCAATGGCTAATTATTCAGTGGTTTAAGGCATTTAGTTCAATACATATTTGTATGAATACTAAATTTGAAGGAGGAATGGGTAATTGCCATTTCTGCAATGGAATGCAGCTATTCAATAAAAATGTTCTGTTTGCAGTAAACCCTTAGTTTACTAGAGTAAGGGGATAGATCATTAAAGCAGAATGTACATTAAATTTGAATGGGATTTTACACATGCCTATCCTGTATAGGCCACAAAAGAGAATGGGATTTTACACATGCTTTTTCTACATATTTTACGCATGTCATATATATGTAAAATTTTATTCATGCTTAAATGACAACTAGGATTTTATATGTGTGCATTTAGATTTTATAACTTCCATACAAGATCTCTTTAATCAACAGTTTTAGTAACCAACTTACTAATATATCTCTATCAGTATTAAATATCTATCTATTTATTTATTTATTAAATATATATATACCACCCATTTTACCCAGATATTTTTCACATATTAGCTGAGATCTTAGTACCTGTGACTGGCACAGAAAGTTTTTATATGTTTTGTTTGACATTGTTACAAGCTGATATCTGTTACTTTTACTTTTATAGACGCTGTTTTAAATATACATAAAGAATTAGTTATGAGTCTTAGGTTTTTTCTTTAAATTACATTTCAATGCACAATTTTAAAAACCAACCTGTGGTAGAGGCTGGTGCCTGAGAAATACAGAACTGAGAAATATGATTGATATTGAGATTTTGATTCAAATCTTTTATTTTACAATTTTGTGCCTCCCCCTTTATATTTTGCATCTAGTTCATAATTTTAAAAAAAAGTATAAGAAAAAAAGAGATTTTTACTCAAATCCAAAAACAGTCCTGTTCACCTCGACCTAAATTTGAAGTAATTGAAATTTTATTCATTTCAGAAATTACCATGCCAGAAGTGTCTGCTTGAGTCTGATTAAATTTTAACAGAATTAATTGGTCTCTCTCCCCACCTCTCTCTCCCTCCCTCCCCTAATAAAATTCAGAGAAATAAATGCAGGCATCTAGATGATAGCATACTTTTGAAAATACATTATTTATAGGAATGAAACATAATCAAAATCCACAGGTGTGAAGTTTCAAGCAAGGCAAGCCTTTAGAATTTTAGGAAGCGAAGAGGAATAAAAATGTTGCTCATCGGTATTCAATAGGTAATTTCTATAAAATTAAGAAAATTCCAATGGTACATTTTGTCTGGATGTCTATCAAAGATCAGAAGGACAATCTTTTTGCTTCTGAGCTGAGAAAGGATTCTCCAATTTGCTTAATTGATAGTAGAGTGAAAAAAAAAGTTAATCTATTACTGGGAGCTAGAAGTTGAATAACAATTATTATATTGTGAAGAGAAATTTCCCAAATTAGTTGAAACTAGGATGTGAGCAATTATGATGTTGGCAAAATAATGAGGGGTGATTTGGTTAGCTATAAAGGCAAGGGAGGAATTCCAAATGTGGTGAGATTAAAAAATAATCATGTTCAGATTAAGAATACAACCAACATTTTGAGTGAGCAATGAATGTGAAAGACAAGATAAGAATTAAGTCTCGGTACACAGAGAGACAATTCCAGGCTGCGAAGCCAATTTAATTGTATTGAGCCTTGAGCAGGGGATTAAGATCAATAGCACAAATCAGCCTCCTGCAATCTAGGTGTCTTCCAGATTTATGGACTTCAATTCTCACTTCTCAGCAACGGTCATGAGTAACTCTGGGAGAAGGAATCTACAGGTTTTTATTTCAGTCGTCTACATATAAATCCATAGATTTTGTATGGTTGTACCAACTGCAATTTGTTTGTGGAGAAATAAATAATAGCAGAGAAGACTCCCCAAACTAACTGACCCTACCCAAGAAAGCAATCACAACAACGCTATAAAACAGACTTTCCTTTGTTTCTTTATTGCCTATACTGCCTAATAAGATGAAATTCAATGTGGATAGAAGTAAAATATTACATTTAGACAAGAAAAACCAAATGCACAAATATAGAACAGGTGGTACCTGGCTCAACAGTAGTAACTGGACAATCACTTGAATATGAGCCAGCAGTGTGCTGCAGCTGCCAAGTTAAAGCAGTCCTAGAATGCATTAATAGGATAGAATCAAGATCACATGAAATGTTAGTACCACTTAATAATGCCTTGGTAAGACCACATTTGGAATATTGCATCCAGTTTTGGTTGCCACGATATTAAAAAGACTCTAGACAGAGTGCAGAGAAGAGCAACAAAACTGATTGGGGGATGGAGGCTAAAGCATATGAAGAACAGTTGCAGGAATTGTATATCTAATCTAGTAAAAATAATGATTAGGGGTGACATGATAGCAGTGTTCCAATATCTAAAGGGCTGCCAGAAAGAAGAGAGAGTCAATCTATTCTCCAAAGGCACCTGAATGCAGGACAAGAAGCAATGATGAAACTAATGAAAGTGGGAAGCAACCTAGAATTAAGGAGAATTTTCCTGAAAGTAATTAACCTCTGGAACTGCTTGCCTTCAGAAATTGTGGGTGCTCCAACACTAGAGGTTTGCAAGAAGAGACAGGGCAAACATTGGCCCAGAATGGTATTGGGTCTCCTGCTTGAGCAGAGGATTGGACTAGAAAAACCCCTTCCAACTTTGTTATTCTATTATTGTCTGGGCAATCCATGAAGTATAATCTGTATGTGAATTGTGAGGGTCAAATAAAAGTCCATGTACTCAGTGTCAAGAAGGGGCAATATTTCCTATACAAAAATGGCGAGTAACTAAGTAGGCTGTAATTAGAGGAAAGAGCTCTGGACTTATTATATAGTTTCAAAGTTAACAGCAGGGGCTTCTTAGAATAATTGCAGTTATCCTAGAAAATGTACTTTAGTTTTATGTTTTTCTTGACAAACTTCAACAGTGTTAGTTCAACCCATAAATGTCTAGGATTTGGAAATACTGCGAGTGGGACATGTTGCAGCAACTCTGGAAGACTATAGTTAAATAATGGAGACAGATGTAGCAATACAAAAAGGGCTGTTGGGATGAATTATCAGAAGTCGAAAAACCGCATAAAAGTAACATTGAAAAGCTAGTTTAAAAAAATACAACATATGTAACATGTATTTTCTCAAACTGTTTGACATCACCTTATGAATGTTTAATTTAAAGTGGCAACCAGTCAGTGAGTAAAATAAATGATGCAGTAATCAAGCTGGAAAAATGTTATTATCACAGTCATCATCATATTTTTAATGAGGACATTGTACCTAATATGCCCAACGCTGTTGTACCGTAGGACACGTGTCAAACTGATTTGCATTTGTGCACGTACTAAGCACAACACATGATTCTCTGCAGTCTCCAACTAGAATTTAGAAGCTATCTACAGACAACATGTCCTTTTTTTTTTTAAGTACACCATGCAGAGACTGATATTCAGACAAAGCTCTTGGGGATCATGCTCTATATGCCAGCTGGCACATTTCACTCACATTGTTTTCCAGCTGGATTCAGTAATTTCCTGCCTCAGCTTCTCATGCTGACCATGTTCTACATTCTGTAATTTACACTGGCTGGTTCAATAGTCAGCAGAAACACTGCCCACTTGCCAAATCTGGTGAGTACAATTTGCTGCTGTCTGCTCTCAAAGTCATGTATTACTTGTGTAAGAGAGAAACTGGATTCGATTCTGTCAACATGTTTGGTATCAAAGAAGGAAAACATTATATGTTTCTCTTAGATTTGTACCGTAAGTGCACTGTCTCTCAAAATCATCTACTTTACTTCACATACTGCTCTGAACTTTCTTGAAAAGAGAAACATGCATGTAAACCAGACCAGTGAAGCCTAGAACTTTCCAGATGTTCTAAACAGAACCGAGAACATTCCTCATTACTATAGCACTTAGCAATTGCACTTAGACTTATATACCGCTTCATAGTGCTTTTACAGCCCTCTCTAAGTGGTTTACAGAGTCAGCATACTTCCCCCAACAATCAGGATCCTCATTTTAACCACTTCGGAAGGATGGAAGTCTGAGCCAACCTTGAGCTGGTGAGATTTGAACTGCTGAACTGCAGATAGCAGTTAGCTGAAGTAGCCTGCAATACTGCACTCTAACCAGTGCACCACTTTGGCTCTCTAGCCATTGCTAGCCATATTGGTTGAGTTGCTGACAACTATAGTTTAGCAGCACTGGTAGGGTTTTAGGTTTTGCACACAAATGTTCTTCTTACCACAATATTAAGTCATAGAAACAAAAGACAATCAGATTTTCTTGGTCAATTAATCCAAGAATAGAACCAGGTTGCATATGGATCTCAGCAAATCAATCTTTGCCCTGCTCCCCATTTTAAGATTGCACCACTCAAATAAGAAATAAGGGGAATTACTTTTTATCCAGGACAGCAAATATTGACATATTTTTTTATCTCATTCTGTAGGAAGTATTTTAGATAGGAAGAACTTAATTATCAAGGAATTTAGCTAGGTCACTACATTAACACTTTCTGATACTATCACATGTCCTTCTCAGTTAAAATTCAAGCTTGTTTCTAATCTTAATGTCAAATATTATTAGCTAGTTTTTTGGTCTGTGCTTTGAACATTATTTTATATATGATGTACAGTAAGTTGAGTGTAAGAGAGAGAAAATGAGGCTGAAGGAGAATGGGTGTGTAGGTACAGTTCTTTTCCAGAGTTGAAGTTGGAACGGTTTTACATTTGCATATAATACATTTGTTCATGAAATGCTAATTGTGTGAGGAGATTATTTGAGTATTATCTACTCACACAATTAGCATTTCAAAAACAAATGTAATACTGTTCCAACTTCAACTCTGAAAAAGAACTGTACCTACACACCCATTCGCCTCCAGCCTCACTTTCTCTGCCTTATACCCAACATACTGTACACCCAACTCTGTCATAACATCTCACAAGAAAAAAAATGGCAGCCATGAAAGAGTTGGCATACAAGTCTCTCCCTAAAATTTGTAGAATTATAATCTTCATGAACCATATTCATGATTTTTCACAAGCCAATCCACCATGAAAACCCCACATAAAACATCTGTGACGTAACTCATGAGAAGAGAAGTCAAGCACAGAATATACAGCCTAAAATGACATACTTGTGATGCCATGGTAGTGATATGGGTTGCATTCCATTATGGTTGATTTAGTGAAGTCTCCATGGAATTGATGGGAGGATATAAAGCAAGCTATTGGAGCCGAGGCAAAAACCAAGAAGTAGGTTGGGTTACATTATAATTCCACCCCATCTGATATTCTTCCCATCCCCACAATTATGATCTCTTTATGAAGCCCACTTGCCTAGAAATGGACAGATCACCATCTGAAGGCTTTGCTTGTGGACGACTTCTCAAATCAGCTCCACATGAAATTAAATCAACGGCTGCAAATTGCACATTCATGATTTATGATATGGATAAAATTCTTCTGAATGGTTTAGTAATTTTGGAAAATTAGTTTTCCATTGCACCTTGTATGGATTATGTGGCCGTGCGACCTCTCATACACAAAACATATGCTTTTCCATTACAAAAAGTTGTTTATTTTTTATTTATTTTTGCAACTGTCAATCAGCAAATTTAAAAAGTAGTTTTGTCTTCTAATTCCATCCATACCTTTGAGAGTCCAATGCTTATGAATCTACTTAATGTTTTGAAAAAAATACCAAAACCCAACAATATTTGGAAGGAAAAGGCTTTCGGATGTAACTGAAACTTCATGTTTTTTATTTCTATATCATTTCCATCAGTGAGGTCAAGTCAATTTACCTGGATGAAAAGAATCTTAATTTAATTCCCATAAGAATCCTATGTAATAGATTGTGCTGAGAGATAATTTAAGGAGCCATGTGTTCACATCAGGCATGGATTACAGCAAGATCATCTCCTTCACCCTCATGGAAATCTACTGATTTTATCATATTTTGCAAACTACCAAGACTGTAAATAATAATAATTGAATTGTTAGATCCACTAGCATTAATTTGAGAAAAAGGCAGAGCCAGTCATAATGTTTAAATCCTTTATAAACTCCGGCCATTTCCATTTATGGTCATACTTCCATTCCTAACATAAAAAGCTAATAGTTGATACATTTTCAGTTGGCTAAGACAGACTTTCCCAAACTGGTCCCAAGTCTCCAGCTATAATGAACAACCAATCATGACTAGCTAGTATGCCCACTGGAGATAATATGTAGGTAGCAGTCTGAACTGAAAGGTTTTCTCCAGGGTAGAATATATCTTAATTTCACTTATTTGAATAAATCTTTTAAAATTAGGATCAGTTTTGCTATCAGCTAAAGCTAATGACCAGTTTATTATGTAAACTTTTGTGAAGAAATACATGTTATCAATTGAGTTACTCGACAAAATATATAGCATGCTAAATAACTTTTCAATCAGACATTTTAGAAACGGAATTCCCCCCCCTCCCCAAAATTACTGTCTCCTCAAGAGAATTGACACATAGGGAGAAAAAACATCACAGACATATTACTTTACTGTACTACTACTAATATCTGTGACATTAATTTTCTCTTCAGTGAATTTTTTCAGTTACAGAACCATTGCAAATTCCTTGTGAATTTCAAGATTAAATTAACCTTTAAAAAATGTATTTCCTTTTCATAGCTACCCAAAGTTTTCAATGCTTATTCATGTTAATAAAGTACACTGCTGGAATTCTAATTAAACAGACAGATATTGATCTTAAATCAGTCTAAATCATCATTCAGTTGCTTAGTTCTGGCATTTTCCCATTGTTTCCTTATAGCTCAAGAAGAAACACACAACAACGTTCTTGAAATCTAGATTCAACCCCGAATAAACAAAACTATCAACATCAGTTGTAGTTAAGCACAATTAGTTCCATTTGAACTTAAAGTAGCATTAAATCTGAACTTTAGATATCAATTAATTAGTTTATTACAGTCTTAGACCAGAGACCAGAACAAATAAAAATGCTCAATAAAAGTACAATTAAAAATTCTAGAATAAAATAATAAATAACAACTAAAATCTATAATAAAATCCAATCTGTCCATTATACATGGTCTAACTATACTACAATTACAATCCATAAACTGTGTGGCGCGTTGAACTTTATATATAAGCATGCAATCATAGATAAACAGCTTTAAGAAGGGTTAAATAAGTAATTCAGCTCTGATCAGATCATCATCTAATATATTAATTTACACAATATTGACATTTTACTTCTATAGCCACTATTTTGGCCAAGTGTATTTTTAGATTTTTTTTTAAAAAAATCCTGCCTTATTTTATTATTATTATTTTTATAAGTAATTCAAGGGGGCAAACATACCTGATATTCCTTCCTCCTCCTTTTTCCCCACAACAGCCCTGAGAGTTAAGTTGTCTTTCATGCTCACAGTCTCCTGATTCCTAGCCTGGTGCCTTAATCACTAGACCAAACAGGATGACTCAGCACAATCATGCTTGCACCATCATAATTTTTTTGTCACGTTTGTGGCAGTGGTGACTTTACTGTCTTCTTTAAATCAACGAAGGATAAACCGTGCTATGATTAACATTTCCTTAACCAAGACTCCCGAAACTAGAATTATGGCTTCCGGTAGCAAACATTCCATGTGGGCTGGGCAGGGGAAAGAGTGTGGCTGAGTAGAAAAACATCAAGACAAGAGAGCTAACATTTTCATAATAAATCTTTCAGACTTTAATTTCACTGAGAGCTATTGTTTTCCTGTGGAATACTAAGTCCTGGAGCATCATCCGATAATATTATTCAAATAAAGCTGGTTACAAAGAAAATCTCAAAAGATTAGTAGCTAAAGAGATAACAGCTATAGAGATCCAAGTCCAACTGACCAGTTCATGTAGAATTACAAACTACAACCAATTAATACTTAGAATTTATAGATCCTCACACATATAGCTCCACATAAAACAAAGATACACATGAGAAATTAGTGCTAAAGGAGATGTTCTCTAAAAGCTAGAATTCTCCAGAGGGGAAATGAAGACTTTACTTTCTGTGCTATTTATATTCATATGGTTTTGGAACATCTGATTTCATTACTAGCTAATTAACATTTTATAATTCTGGAGCACTTACCATCATGTACATTTTTTATATATGGGTTGGTTCTAATCAAATCACAAAATAAATCACAACATAATATTATTTGGCCAACTGCAGGACAAACATCTGACTTTGAAAAGACATACATTTTTTTCGAACTTCCTAAGGCAATCTCTCTACCTATTTCATTAAAAAAAACTAGAGAAAAAAGATGAATAGTCACATTTCTTCCTAAGAGAAATCAGGAAATATGCAACCTTTATATGACACTGGCTAGGAATGAAGAATAACAGAACTAAAAAGTCAGCATTTGGAAAGATCTGGCTGAGTGGTGTCTTTCATATAGGTCAGTTACATTTTTCTTTCAAACTATTTCCAATTCCATATCCAATAAGATTTGACATGTTCCTCCTATAATATCAGATGTATTCAGCATGTATGGATTATGATATATCTTCAAAATGTACATTCAAAGTCACTATATTTCTTTCCATAGAGCCAACCAATTTTTTTAAATTGACCAAATTCCTGACTATGTGGTGACCAGCAGTTCTATCATACTTTTGAGGCTTGCAATTTTTTTTCTCAAGTATCAGGATGAGGAAAAGAGAGAATATTGAGACAACCAATGACCTTAAAGCACCAGTAGATCACGTGTATTATCTAAACAATTCAAATCTGATTGTCAACTTCTGAAAATAATTTGGTATAATCAGTTATTCTTGTGCTTGTTGTTGATAGTTTCAGGAATCCAGACAAGCTTTTTATTTTATCCATATTACATAAAGTAGAGTCAACATGTATAATAAACATGTCCTAGATTAGAAGATGAAACAAATGACTTCCTAATTCTGTTTTCCTCCAAGTAACTTCTGGACCACGTGTTCTTTAGTTTTTGTTCAACTTTCTATCCAGTCAAGTCTTAACTGTCAACAAGAGTTTATTATTTTTTGAAATTTTAAAATTATTAGTAGAATAATGCTCAACACACATCTATTTAAGAAATAAACCTTACAAGTCAGGTCAAACACCAACTTAAATCTTTCTGTCTCTTTTTAGAATTCATTAAACCATACCCTTTATTTATCTGGTATGAACACATAAATGAAAAGATGTATCATTTATGTGTTTATACCAGATAAATAAATCTTTCTTTAACAAACTTTATATATTTCAGACGCAAAGTACTCTAGTATCAATATATAGACAATGCCCACAACTTAAAGGTTTTCCATAGAAAAAGGATTATTACCCTAATCTAAACCATATGGCTCTTCTCTGATCAATTGTATATAAAGGTAGTCCATAACCTACAACAATTTGCTTAGTGACCATCTGAAGTCACAACAGGACTGAAAAAAGTGCCTTAGAAGTGGTCTTCACATTCAACAATAGTTGCAGAAGCCCTTTGGTCATGAGATCAAAATTTGGGAGCTTGGCAACCAGCATATATTTACGATGGTTGCAATATCTTGGGGTCATTTGCTTTTGGCAGTCAAAATCAAGAGGAGAAGTCAAATTTCCTTAAAAAATGCATGACTTACTTAATAGCACAGTGATTCGCTGATCAGAAACATTTAACAATTCTGTTGCCTAGCAATGGAAATTCAGATCCCAGCTGTGGTTGTAAGCTGAGGACTATCTGTACTGAGAAGTGTTCCACTTCAGTTGCTCCCTCCTTGTGTTCAGTTCTTTCTCTGATCAGGCCTTCTAGTCCTGCAACCCTGTTCTGCTAGTTTGGTGCTGAAAAATGCATTTTCTGCTTACAATATTACGTTCTAGCAGGTGGCCTTAATAAAAAACTTTCTCAAACGCTGACAGCTGCCGTGATCTCTTTCCCCTCATATCTCAAGCAAGGCCACACCCAATGCAAGTCAAGAAGCGATTACATTAATAAAACTTGCTAAAACATTCCTTTAAGCAATTCTGCTACAAGCTGCTACTCATGCTCCTCAAACATTCTGTTCACATGAATAATTAAGTGATCACATTTTGGAGAGCAGTCAGGCACATCTTACGGCTTTGCATGAAAGTTTTATTTTGACATGTTACAGCGTTTACTACAAATGGAATAAACAGTCCTGTATTTTTTTTTAAAGGCACAATATCTCAATGCCACTCCATTTTCAATACATTTCAGTGCCAATTCTGTGAGTTCCATATGCAGTGTATGAAGTCTTAGAGTCTATTATTGAATGGAAATCTGAGTTTAATAGAATAACAGAGTTGGAAGGTATCTTGGAGGTCTTTTAGTCGGTTCCACCACAAAACCGCGCTCGAATAAACCGTGCTCGACTAAACCACGTAGCTGACGTCATCAACAGGGCGACAACAGCGCGGAGACAGAAGCACGCTGTAAACGCTAAACCTAAAATTAACCCCTAAACCTAAACCTAACCTCCCTAAACCTAATCCTAAACCTAACCCTAACCCTAACCCTAACCCTTAACCTAACCCTAAACCTAACCCTTAACCTAACCCTAAACCTAACCCTAAACCTAACCCTTACCTTAAGTTGAATTGGATTGCTTTCAAAGCGCTATTTAAAGCGCCCTTCTTTCTCCGCGCTGGCTTTTGTCGCCCTGTTGATGACGTCAGCGACGTGGTTTAATTGGGCATGGCTTAGTCGAGCGCGATTTTGATGGGTCACGTTTTAGTCCAACCCCTCCTCAAGCAGGAAACACTATACCATCTCAGACAAATGGTTGTCCATTCTGCTCTTAAAAATATCCAGTGTTGGAGCACCCACAACTTCTGGAATCAAATTGTTCCACTGATTAATTGCTCTAACTGTCAGGAAATTTCTCCTTAGTTCTAGGCTGGTTCTCTCCTTGATTAGTTTCTATCCATTGCTTCTTGTCCTGCCTTCAGATGCTTTGGAGAATAGATTGGCTCCCCTCATCCTTGTGGGAGCCCCTCAAATATTGGAACACTGCTAACATGTCACACCTAGCCCTTCTTTTCATTAAACTAGACATACACAATTCCTGCAGCTGTTCTTCATATGTTTTAACCTCCAATCCCCTAATCATCTTTATTGCTCACCTTGGCACCCTTTCTAGAGAACATCTTTGTATATTGTGGAGACCAAACTGGATGCAACATTCTAAGTTTGGTCTTACCAAGGCATTATAAAGTGGTATTAACATTTCACGTGATCTTGAGTCTATCCGTCTGTTAATGCAGCTTAAGACCCTGTTGGATTTTTGGCAGCTGCAGCACACTGCTAGGCTCATATTTAAGTGATTGTCCACTAGGACTCCAAGATCCTTCTCAGAGGCTACTGAGCCTCTGCCAATGGTATACATTTGTTTTCTGTAGAAAAGAAATACAAAGCATAAAAAGAAACCATCTTATTATCATCATCCAATCTGCTTGCCAAATAGCCTCATGACACTATATTTCTCTTCCATTTCTCAGAATTTCCTGAAAATTCCTACTTTGCCTTAATCAACATTAGTAGCAAAATAATAACATTCTCTTATCTTTCCTGCTCAATCCTTCCTTCATTTCAGATGTTTTATGACACATCTATCCCTTTTTCAGATTCACATTCTTTTATTTATTGCTATTCAGCGGAACATCATAGTTTCATTGTTATTCTTGACTTTAATATTTTTAATACGGAGTTTGATTGGACTGAAGTCTACCAAATAGGAAGATAATAGGTAAAAGATTACGGTATGTTTCTTGGAAGTAATTGGAAGGCTTCTGGATACAAAGAAATATATTTTGTACCTAAATTTAAAGGTGAATATTATTCCAAAACCCCAATATAGTCAAAGAGAAAGGCAAATCATGTCATTAACTGGGTATCATGAAAAAATGGGCAAAATTAGCCTGCCTAAGCCTCTAAAGCTCTATGTTTATGCATAGGCTACCAACTAACGATTATTTGGGATGAAAATTCTTATAATCCCTAGCCACTGCTTTCTGAAGGTTATAGTTATAATCTCAAAACCTGGCAGGCATTTGTTTGTAGAGCCAAGGTGGCGCAGTGGTTAAATGCAGCACTGCAGGCTACTGCTAGATCAGCAGTTCAGCGGTTCAAATCTCACCGGCTCAGGGTTGACTCAGCCTTCCATCCTTCCGAGGTGGGTAAAATGAGGACCCAGATTGTTGGGGGCAATATGCTGACTCTCTGTAAACCGCTTAGAGAGGCCTGAAAGCCCTATGAAGCGGTATATAAGTCTACTGCTATTGCTATTATTGCTATTGCTACATCCCATACTTGATGAAGAAGTATGAACAAAAAAAAATACATGACATTTATCTTTTACCTTAAAGTAATAAAGAACAAGCAATACTATGCTCTGCTCTTCCAGTTGCAATTAAATGATGGGGTTCAGGATGAGAATGGAAGGTTTTAGGATTGTGGAAGGAAAGGATGCCCCTTTGTGCTTTGACTCTTGCAGAAACCTTCACATCTACAGCAATAAGAGAAAGATATCAGACGAGGGAAGAGATGTTGGTGAAATAGAGCCAGATGGAGATTGTTAGCATACTTCCTTGGTATTCCAAAGGAGTCCCGAGGCTGAAGCTGAACGAAACATGAAGCCAACACAATAATGAACAGAGTATTTGTGACTGTTGGTTAATCTTATTTGCCATGGTTTGGTTGGCTCGTTTCATAATATTTCATACAGCACGGTTGCAGATCACATTGGAAAAAACATAAAAATGATAGCTTTTGAGGCTGTAAATACAAAAGGAAGCAGCAAGGGAAATGGAAATAATTGGCACAATTTTCGGGGGGGAGGGGAAGAAAAGAGCATTAAACTTAAAAGCACACAGAATCTGACTTCAATGATAATTTAAAAATGCAGCTATCACATGAACCTCACTGAAGGATTAATCACTCAATCTGTCTAATAGGTGGCTGTTTCTGCTTGTTTGATGACAACAATAATTTATTGATCGCACAAAAGTGTGATTGAAAATGGCCAACAAAGCAATTTCAAATAAGTCAACATGTTTTCAGCCAAGTTCTTTAGCTGTCCAAACAATCATTTCCTGACAGTTAGAACAATTAATCAGTGGAACAGCTTGCCTCCAGAAGTTGTGAATGCCCCAACACTGGAAGTCTTTAAGAAGATGTTGGATAGCCATTTGTCTGAAAGGATATAGGGTTTCCTGCCTAGGCAGGGGGTTGGACTAGAAGACTTCCAAGGTCCCTTCCAACTCTGCTATTGTATTGTATTGTATTGTATTGTATTGTATTGTATTGTATTGTATTGTATTGTATTGTATTGTATTGTATTGTATTGTATTGTATTGTATTGTATTGTTTGAAAGACAACATATTCCAGATAGCAAACATATTTCAAGTATAGAAAGGGCTACATACACACTAGTGTGGGTATCTGGCAAAGAAAGAAAGTGTAAAATAGAACATTTTTTTCTCTGTTTACTACTCTATTTACAGAGTAAATCGGTAAATGTAGACTGATGTCCTACAATCATTTATTGGAAATAACTCCACTGCACTGAGTGGTCCTCATTTTAATAAATATACCATTTGAGTACAGCCTTGTCCAGAGGTCTGTCCCTTTGATACAATTATATTTATTGATCTTGACTGATGAGCTTGTCTGTAGAACATAGATTTAGTAATTGAAGTTCAAATAATACATAAAACTAAACAAAATCTTCAGAAGCTTATCTAATTCATGAATGGATTTTAGAAACAGTCTCTGTCACAAGTCACCACGGGTCCACATTTTTATTTGCAAGGTAATTAAAAAGTTTAGTCTGTAAAACGTCTAAGTGAAAATGATCAAATATTTAAAATCCAGTCTGCCCATTTATGAACTATGTTACATTAAACAAGTATTTCTATTCACTGAAAGCTATCTGCGTCTCACTAGTTAACACGGAGACTGAAATATCGTTTATTAGAAATCATAACTAATAACCAAGCACAGAGAAATACCATGATTGACAGCTTAAGAAATACTTTATTCAATTAGTCGGAGGCAATTGCAATAAAATCATGTCAGGGAGGAATAAACAACATGCAACAAACATCCTGGTTTTTTCAACTTACTCAGAGGTAAATACCAGACTTAAAACCACCAAGGTTATTATCTGACATTGTATGATCAGATTCCACTTGCCAGCTACTTAATAAAGCAAAATATAAGGCAACAATAGAGGCATCGGAGTGTGTGAAACAACTCCAAATGGTGACCCTGTGATAAAAGTCCTTATTAAAATTCAATTACTTTTTTAAAAGGATGGGGACTTTCATTGCAAAACTGTTACCTTGTCCTTTTTTAAAAATACACCCTGCAGATACCATTGTTGCTGCCTTCCATGTTGTTTTTACAAATAGTTAGCACAGCAGGAATTTATAGTGAAAAGATAGCAAATTAGAGACAAGCTCCCTCCATTCACTATTGACATTGGGACCAGAATGGTGGCCAAAGCCATGGTCATGATGTGAATCCAGAAGCTGACCTGGCTGAAGCCATCTTGGAGCTTCAGTGCTACCACACTGGAGTGAGGGATAGGGAGATAGCTGGGGTTGTGTAGTCAAAATAAAATTCTTTTGCCAGGGAACCAAGGATGTTTTCCCATCTGGCTGGAGGAAGGAGGAGTGATGTGTTGGTTGGGCCATGTGATGTGTCTGGCTGGAGGAAGGAGGACGCTGCGTTGGTTGGGCCATGTGACTAATTGTTTGGGTTTGGGGGAAAAACCTTTACTTTTTTTACTTTTACTTTTAATTCGGTGAAAACCAAGGGGCCCTTCAGAGTTGGTTTTCACCAGATATGTGCCAATTTGATAATTCCAATAAAGCTATTATTTGAGGAATCATCCTGCTTCGGAGTTTTGCATCTATTACTTGGAACTCTGACACATAATCTGATTCCCAATCCCCAGCTATTTGAAGCTATACAAAGCTGTACTCCATACACATCTTTACCTTGCTGGTATATAAGAAGTGATATTAAGAGATCAATTGGCAGGGAATCAAACTTTTTATAATTATGTCAGAGAGGACTTCAGCAGCTTTTTATCCTGATAATTGTAGTCCACCCTCTCAATCATGAAACTGTGGTTCTAGGGTGTTGTTCTTGTGTATTTCGAAAGAAGATGTAATTTTCTTGTCTGCAGCTATTGACAGCTGGAAACAGCTTAATATAGCCTGTGCATCTGGGGCCTTTTGGTTATGCTGAAATTGCAACTCCCAGCATTTCCAGGCCACACTACCCATTGTAGATCTCAAATATGATGGGCTGGGAAGGCTATATTACCCTGACAAACTACAATCACACTGACGGACTCTTTTTTTTCCTTCTGTCATTCTCATCTGTAATTCTTGCAAGTTCTTAACAGAAGGCACAGCCTCACCACTTTTCCCTGCAGTTGCACAGAGACATTTGATTATGCCTTTCTTTTGAAAAATACTGCAAACCTTGCAAAGAAGAGTGGAAGTTTGAGTAGTCTTAAACTATAATTTGTAGCTCAGTATATTTTCTGAGAAGAGATTGTACTTGCTGATATAACATTGATTCATATAATCATGAATATACAATAATACAATAGCAGAGTTGGAAGGGACCTCGGAGGTCTTCTTGTCCAACCCCCTGCCTAAGCAGGAAACCCTATACCATTTCAGACAGATGGCTATCCAACATCTTCCTAAAGACTTCCAGTGTTGGGGCATTCACAACTTCTGGAGGCAAGCCGTTCCACTGATTAATTGTTCTAACTGTCAGGAAATTTCTCCTCAGTTCTAAATTGCTTCTCTCCTTGATTAGTTTCCACCCACTGCTTCTTGTTCTACCCTCAGGTGCTTTGGAGAATAGTTTGACTCCCTCTTCTTTGTGGCAACCCCTGAGATATCGGAACACTGCTATCATGTCTCCCCTTGTCCTTCCTTTCATTAAACTAGACATAGCCAGTTCCTGCAGCCGTTCTTCATATGTTTTAGTCTCCAGTCCCCTAATCATCTTTGTTGCTCTTCTCTGCACTCTTTCTAGAGTCTCTACATCTTTTCTACATCGTGGCGACCAAAACTGAATGCAGTGTTCAAAGTGTGGCCTTACCAAGGCATTATAAAGTACTTGACATATCCAGTTCCTGCAACTGTTCTTCATATGTGTCAGCCTCTGTTTTGGTTACTTGTTTATGGCTGCTTTGCTACGCTTGCTTACTATCAGCTGCTTTAGGAAGGGGGGGCATTGTATTGGGGAAGGGAATTATATTGCACTGGAGGAGACTTGTTCTCAACATGTTCTGCACATGCTGGTGGCTGATGTTTGGACTTGGTCAAGGCCAACTGTCTCACATACCAACTTGATGAGGCTGTTTTAAGATGCACCCGCATGACACCTTAGGGAGTTGCAGATTGGACACTGGGTTGGGAAATGGGGGGAGGGTGCTGGGTAAACGTTCGATATGCATATGTTCCCGCCTTTCTGGCTCAGATCTTGCTTTCCTTTTAGCTGCTTTCACTTCATATCTAGTAAAAGTACTTTATCTCTATTAACATGGAGTTGAGGTTTTTCTTTCTTGGATATTGAAGGAGGCATGCCTGACATTAAGCAACATCTCACTTCGCACCCATCCCAGACTTAAAAGCTTCTGTGGGGGGAGCACCCAAATGTCTAACCCCTGCAACAAGCAGGAGAAGAAAATGGCCAGGGTCACAACCAGCTGAAAACCAGAAGATGACTGGCAAGTAGCGGAAATAGATGATCTCATGATGACCCATGCTTTACACCTTCTTTAGGAGGCTTGGGAATGACAGTGCACCTGTGTAAGTCTCACTGAAAGGGAGAGTGGATTAGCCGAGCAGGTGGAGGGGGGAGCAGAAGACATGGTTAGTCGTGAAATGTCCCTGGGAGCTTGGCAAGAGGGAGGGGCCCCAGCCCCAGCAGTTCGAGCTCCACCAAGGAAGGGGGGGGGACCCCAAAGGCAGCAAATGCCTCAGATTCCTCCACTTGGAGTGAACTACAGAGGAGATCCCAAAGAACTGGGATTTTTTTTTACTGCAAGTTCGGGATTACATGCAAGAGTATGGGGAAGTTTCTCATCGGAAGTTGCTAAAGTAAGAAGTGTTACTATGGCTTTGGAAGCCAAAGCGGCTGCCTGGATGTTAGCTTGTGTAATGATGATTCCCCCCTGCTGAGGGATTACAAGGAGTTTATGACTGCCCTGAGGAAATGTTTTGATAACTCCCTCCTAAATCAAAAGGCGAAAAGCAGGATGAAACCCTTAACCCAGGAGGGGAGGCCTGAGGTTGAGTACACACAGGAGTTTTGTGAGCTGTTTGTGCATATGCAGACCCCGGCTGGTGGGGAGGAACCTGGCTGGCAGCTAAGGAGACACGGTGAAACTGCCCTGGAAGGCATGGAAGGTGCTGATGTCCTTCCTCCAGGCCAGGGGGAGAAGGAATCCTCCTCTTCTGTGGGAGAAAGTGAAAATGATTCAGATGATGACCACTCGATGAGTCCCCGATCGGGACCCATGACCATCCAAGTAGAATTAAAAGTGCCATCAACTGGAGCCCAGAGGAAGATGCTGGCCCTTTTAGATTCTGGATGCACCCAATGTGTAATCAGCCTGGAGGTGGTGGAGAAAATGGGTTTAAGACTGAGGACTTTGAAAGTGCCCATTGCCTTTTGCCAGTTGGATGGGTCAAGGTCTGGGGGTGCCTCTGCCCATTTTGTAACTGAACCAATAGAAATGTGGATGGAGGATCACCAAGAAACCTTGAGATTCATCATGGCACCTGGGATAGATCGGCCCCTCATACTGGGATTACCATGGCTACGGAAATGGAACCCCTACGTGAACTGGAGGAAAGGGTGGTTGCGCATTCGTTCTGCAAAACCCCATGAGGGGAAAGGGAGGATGTTCCACATAGCCAATGCCGAAACAAACCTAGCTCCCGCGGTGCAGGAAAAGATTAAAGGAGAAGAGAAAATCCCCAAAGAATACTGGGACCTCAAGGAGGTTTAAGTGAAAAGGCCTCCAACAAACTACCCACCGCCCACCGCGCCACTGATTACAGCATTGAAATCATCCCAGGGGAGAAACTCCCTAAGCCCCAGATATACTCAATGACCCCATGTAAAATGGAGGAATTACGAAAGTTCATTGACAAAAACTTAAAAAGGGGTTTCATACAATCAGCTAGGCCACAAGTGGCCGCACCTGTATTGTTCAGAGAAAAGAAAGATGGCTCCTTTCATTTATGTGTGAATTACAAAAACCTTAATGGAATTTGCGTGGAAAATGTATACCCGCTGCCACTCATGAAGGATATGTTAGCCCATTTGGGGAAGGGGAAGATTTTTACCAAGTTGGACCTCAGGGAGGCCTACTACAGAGTCAGAATCAAAGAAGGAGATGAGTGGCCAAGGCCCAGTAGACTTGGATGTAACTACGGACCTAATGAACAAACTCAAAGATGGCCTTGAATCCAATGACTGGTTCAAGGAACATTCTGATGAATGCACCACGAAAGATGGACTGGCATGGGTAGGAGCTAAACTGCATGTTCCTGCTGACCTGAAACCTGTCATACTTCAACGGGCCCACAATTCGAGAATGGCAGGCCATTTTGGATTTGTAAAGACTTTGCATCTGATTAAGAGGCAATTTTGGTGGCCTTCATTGAAAAAAGACATTGAGTCCTACAAAGCCAGTTGTCCCATCTGTGCGGCCACAAAAAGACAACCGGGGAAGCCCCAGGGTCTCCTCCAAAGTGTTGTCCACCCTGGGGCCCCATGGAAAGAGATATCAATGGACGTTGCTGTCGATTTACCAAAAAGTCTGGGGAATACCGTTATTTTGGTTATCACCAATCTGTTTTCCCAGGTTCATTTTATGCCATGTTCCAAGATCCCATCAGCAAAGTTGTTGACCAAATTGTTTATTTCACATGTATATAGGTTGCATGGAGTGCCTGAATGCATTATTTCAGACAGGGGGGTCCAATTCACCTCTCTCTTTTGGAAAGAGTTCTTGAAATTGATTGGCTCCGCCCAGGGACTAAGCTCCACCCACCATCCTCAGACTAATGGGGCTTGTGAATGGACTAACTCAGTTTTGGAGCAGTACCTCCGATGTTTCATCAAGTATCAACAAGATAATTGGGCTGAACTGTTACCACACGCAGAGGTGGCGTACAATAATTCGGTACACAGTAGTACCGGCATGACCCATTTTAAAGTTGTGTTTGGTCAGGACTTTGTGCTAATTCCTGAATTGCCTCAGGAGAAACCACAAATTTTGTCCTTGTTTGAATGGAGTGATCAACTTTGGCAGTTTTGGCCCATGACCTGCAAAGCGTTAGATGCGGTGCATCAGGCTCACAAACGACAAGCGGATAAGAGAAGGGTTAAGCCAAAAGAGTACCAAGTTGAGGATAGAGTGTTTTTGTCCACCAAGTTTCTGCAAACCACCCAAAAGTCGAAGAAGTTGGGGCCGAAGTACGTAGGTCCGTTCCCCATTGTAAAAATCATAAATCCGGTATCAATGAAGTTGGACCTGCCGAAAAACCTTAGCAGAATTTATCCTGTGAAGGATATCCCCCAGAAGAGGAAGAGCCAATGCCACACGTGCCAGGCAAAATGGCTCTACGTCCCAGTGGGCATATGTGCTATAGGTTCTCCATCACGATAATAGACAAAGCAAGCTTCTGAAAGAATACTCCATGTTAAGGAATTATGAATAGGACTACAAGACACTTTGTGTGCCAGATCTATGCTCATTTTTTATTAATGATCTCATCCCCATCCTTCCAAGTACTATTCAAATGCTTTTAATGATGATTGTTAAGTCAGCTCTTTAAAATGGGATAATGGGAGTTCTGATAGCCTATTGTTTACCATTTTGAAGTGCTTTTAAAATGACCATTCATGGTCAGAATTCATGGTCAAGGACAGCTTGCAAAGAGAGTAGAATTAGTCCATTATTTTTAAAGAATCATAATATTTCTCCACAGCTATCTGCCAGATACTATATAAGCAGAGGTGGTTTTCAGCAGATTCTGACCAGTTCTGGAGAACTGGTAGCAGAAATTTTGAGTAGTTCTGAGAACCGGTAAATACCACCTCTGACTGGCCCCACCCCCATCTATTCTTTGCCTCCAGAGTCCCAGCTGATGGGGAGGAAATGGGGATTTTGCAGTAACCTTTCCCTGGGGTGGGGAGGGAATGGAGATTTTACAGTATCCTTTCCTTGCCATGCCCACCAAGCTATGCCCACCACGCCATGCAACGCCCACCAAGTCACGCCTACAGAACCAGTAGTAAAACAATTTGAATCCCACCACTGTTTATAAGCCAGTAATGCATATTTCTCTGCCTCAAAAAATGTGCACGCAAAGTGTTTACAACACTTTTCTACCTTATTTCAGATGAATACTTTAGGACACTTTTATCATTATTAGCTAGGTCTTACAGAATTTTAAAATGGGAAGCAATAAAGATAAGTCAGCTTTCAGATATTCCAGCAAGGTAATTAAATTAGAAGCCTTCACCACTTTAGCTACTGTGCTTTTTTGAGCAGAAAAACAACATATAGCTGGGCTATACGGACTTTGGTCAGAGCCGAAGCTGTGCTGAAAGCTGTCTTTTGATTTCTCAATTAATTCCCTTTGAAAACTACACTTCAGCAAGAAGACCTTGAATTCCTTCAATGAAAAAAAATTACATCCCAAAGGCAACATGATTCTTTCAGCTGAGGCAAAGAAGAAACATAATTTGCT
The DNA here is from genome assembly GCF_051295495.1 of Thamnophis sirtalis. Classification (NCBI taxonomy): domain Eukaryota; kingdom Metazoa; phylum Chordata; class Lepidosauria; order Squamata; family Natricidae; genus Thamnophis; species Thamnophis sirtalis. Next base: position 162,821,195 of record NW_028261382.1, read on the forward strand.
TTGATGAAGGAATTCATGTTGCCTCCAAACATGAACCTTGTGTGTCATTCATCAGTGTTTGAAGAGACTTCTGAATGGATGTTGTGCTTCAGGGCAAACTGCTTTGGACTCTGGTAGGGGCCATACTGGGGATGGCAGAAGGATGTGCTCTCCAAAATGGCTCATCAAAACTTGAAGTGATTCATACTGTAGGACAGGGGTCTCCAAAAGATGACAAATTTAAGACTTATGAACTTCAAACTCCCAACATTCTCTAGCCAGTCATGGGGAGTTGCCCAAGTCTTAAAGTTGCCAAGTTTGGAGACCCCTGCTGTAGGAAATGAGCAGCATATCCTCAGTTGCACCTCTCAAACAAGGAGGGGAATGACACAGGTTGTCTTAATGGACGGGCCTGATGGACATTTGCCCGTGGGCCCCACAAGCATAGGGGCCCCATATTAATCTCTGTATGTTAACCCTTCAACGTACCTTTTATCATATAAATACAGCAACTGTATGGCTTACTGAGTATTATTGTGTTTTTCAAGCCTCGTGTATTTTTCCCAGTTGCAATGTATGGCTGTGAAAGCTGGACCATAAGAAAGACTGAGTGCCAAAGAATCGAGGCCTTTGAACTATGGTGCTGGAGAAGACTCCTGCGAGTCCCTTGGACTGCAAGGCGATCAAACTGGTCAGTCTTAGAGGAGATCAACCCTGACTGCTCTTTAGAAGGCCAGATCCTGAAGATGAAACTCAAATACTTTGGCCACCTGATGAGAAGGAAGGATTCACTGGAGAAGAGTCTAACACTGGGAAAGACTGAGGGCAAAAGAAGAAGGGGACAACAGAGAATGAGGTGGTTGGATGGAGTCACTGAAGCAGTAGGCGTGAGCTTAAATGGACTCCAGAGGATGGTAGAGTCCAGGAAGGCCTGGAGGAACATTGTCCAAGGGTTCATGATGGCTCGGACATGACTTCGCAACTAACATCAACAACATTGTTCAAATGTTTATTATGTTAATTAGTTGTTGCTGCACAGCATGTTTTTAATGTTTCAACACCAATTTTGTTGGAAGTACCAAAAAAATAAACATATAAACAATAAACTTATATTTATTTACACTTTTATTCCTGTGAGTAGTTGTCGTAGGGGGCCCAATATACTACTTTGCCCGGGGCCCATAACGTTGTTAAGATGGCCCTTTAATATCCCCTTTAGTAGTTGTCAAAAAAATCTGTGAACGAAGTGGAGCAACACAATTGTTTACTTTTAGAAGCAATATTGTGATGTTGGTTTGAAAATCAGCCCTAGAAGTTACTCTGGTCAAGCTATCATTGAAAAGAAGCCCTGCTCCAAAGATTTAAGAGCCAAGGTGGCGCAGTGGTTAAATGCAGCACTGCAGGCTACTGCTAGATCAGCAGGTCAGCGGTTCAAATCTCACCGGCTCAGGGTTGACTCAGCCTTCCATCCTTCCGAGGTGGGTAAAATGAGGACCCAGATTGTTGGGGGCAATATGCTGACTCTCTGTAAACCGCTTAGAGAGGCCTGAAAGGCCTATGAAGCGGTATATAAGTCCACTGCTATTGCTATTGCTATTGCTATTATACAACATCCCAAGTGAAAATTACTTCAGTTGTTGTATCCCACATTCAAGGTACTTTTGAATATATTTAGATTTTAAGTTTTTGAGCTCACTGCAACTTTGAAAGTGGAAGAGAGCACAGATGTTACTTCTATCTTCATCATTTTGCAGCAAATGTCTTGATCTAAAACATCTTGTATGAATTCCCTGGAATTTTATTATTTTTCCTTGGAATTCAATGAAATGCAGGAAGTTTAAGAAGTTGCAGAGTCCAAGGCAGATAACTATATAATGAAACAAAACATTGTCATATAAGGACACAAAGGTGGAACAATTTCTCACTGAATGCTCGTCTCATTGGCATTTTCTTCTCTTGGGCGAAAACAAAAGAAAAACAATTGCTTATCTATCTAATTAAAACAGACTGTAAGTCATTTTTTCACATAGTTGATTATTCAATTATTATAGCTATTTCTACATCATCACCTGTCAATATGAGGCTTTGAAAAAAAATAAGAGATTTATAATCCAAATGTGGCAGCATAATATGATAGGAAAATAATTGTTTCAGTCATAAATTCTTTGGTTTAGCTATTATTTGATGATATGAACATTTTTCTTATTCTAGTGTATTTGGAACAGCAGTTCACTTTCATTTCTCTGATGGATGGTATTTCAGATATTTAAAAAATGAATTATCCTACTGAATGTAGTAGTAATAAAGTAATGGATTAGAAAAGTATGTTTACGCCAGCTGTATAATTATACAAGGGATCTTCTCTACAATGAAATCCTCTATAAGTCCACTTAGAAATAAGTGTCATTGATATCAGCTAGAGATTTAATCCTAGCTAAATAGTTATTAAACCACTATATTCATCTGACATACATCCTAGCATGTCATACTTTCAATGTGATTTCTATGACTGACCTTAATCAGCTCTGCAATTGATTTCTCTCTCCAGTGTATAACCAATTTTTCCATTAATCAAGAAAGCAGATATTTTAAAAGTGCAAAATTACAAGAGAAAACAAAACATAAACCCAAGAGAGTATAGTCCTACGATATATAAACATGTGAGATTGCTATCAATTATTTTATATTATAGTTTATTTTTTGGGGAAAAAATCCATCACAGCATGCCCACAGAATGAGGTTATTTTTTTTAATGCCTACTCCATGCTTAAGGTAAACTTTATAGTAGGGCCACAAATTTTGGTCTATAGAAATCCAGATAACCATAAGTTGGCCATAAAGACTTCGTTTCTCCCTGGATCTCTTGGAATCTATTTATATTTGCCTTTATTTCGGCAGCTCAGATCTGGTAACCTTAATGATTTTTTAAAAAATCCTAATTGACACACACCTATATAAATCAGACTCGGGGGGGGGGGGAGAGTTTAAACAATTAAATCACTAAACCACAGAAACTATTTTTAACTGTGGCATAAATTGCGTTCTTTATTCTCCTTCTAATTGTTAATGTTTAATTGTTAATAATTAAAATTGACAGGGAAGATATCAAAGTGGAAGATAGTTTCTGCATTTTGGGATGAACCAAAATAGTAAGGGAACAATCATACAGACTAATACTTGGTAGAGCAGCTATGATAAGGTGACCAGATTTTCAGATTGGAAAAGAGGGACACCCTTGACCAGGGGGGGGGGGGGGCTTGATTTAAAAAAAAATTTTTTGTCAAAAGGTCACCCCAGGACACTGAAACCAGCATAAATACGAATCTGTTGGCAAACAAAATTTGGATCATGTGACCATGAGGATGCTGCAACGGTCGCTAAGTGTGAAAAATGATCGCAACGGTCGCTAAGTGTGAAAAATGGTCTCAATGGTCGCTAAGTGTGAAAAATGGTCATCAGTCACTTTTTTCAATGCCATTGTAACTTTGGTCACTAAATGTTTTCCCCCTCCTCGAGACTCCTCACTTCTTCCTTCATTCCTCTTGCTTATCTACCTTCACCTTATCTGTCTTCTGCTCTTTCCCTCTCTTCCTTCCTTCCTCCCTCCTTCCATCCTCTTCTTTCCTCACTCACTCCCTTCCTCCTTTTTTCTCTTCCTTCCTCCTTCCATTCTTTATACGATATAAAATTCAATGAGGGTGAAACACACCAAATCTGGCAAAGCTGCCTTGCACCAACCTGGCCTGCCCATAGAATAGCAGCCACTTTGAGACACATAAACCTGGTCTGAACATATTGCATCACAAAGATTTGCAAAGATCACATTTGCAAAAAGGAACATTTCTTGTAGTAAATACATTTTATAAACAATTTAAAAGTAAAAATCCCCCCCCAAATAATAAAAGAAATCCTTAAAAACCATTGTTAAGTATTACACCAGCAATAATTTATACTGTCACCATTTCAAACTATCATCAGAAATACGAATCTGTTGCCAAACATCAACATTTTGATCGCGTAACCATGAGGATGCCACAACGGTCGCTAAGTGTGAAAATGGTCGCTAAGTGTGAAAAATGGTCATCAGTCACTTTTTTCAATGCCATTGTATCTTCCTGATTATTAAAAGTGCAAATTCACTCAGTGTCAATCATGACTCCTGAGTCCATTTCAAAGTATTGTGCATAGAAATTTTAAAAATGGCTTGTTTCAATTTATTTTGGATAGAATCTTTTTTTAAATAGTCTAAGACAATTTAAAAAAAGAATCAACACAGAATACCACTATTTTAAAAAATCATATGCACAATAAATAAAATATTATTTTAAAATACATTGAGCCTATACTCCTTACAGTAAATGACTCATCTGGAAACAAGCCAATAGCATTTTTTGTGCTTTCAAATTTACAGATGTTCCAAAATCAGCTTAAAGTCCAAATATTTAAAGACCACCCCCCTCAAAGTTATCTTACCAGAGCTTTAAATATCTTCTGGGGAGGCCCTGTAATCCCATTCATGACAAAGGTAGGGCTTTCTCAGGAGGAAGGTTTCAGTGCCCATCCTTTGGAAACCTCCTCCAGAGCAGGGAGCCCTAACCTGCTGTCCATTCAGGAAGGCTGTACAAATTATTCTGTCTTCTAGAGCCATTGGGATTTAATATGGTTTTATCACTGGATTTTCTTTTTATTGTTTTTGTGGAATTGTTACAATGATTTTATAATAATATAATTTTATTTGGCATTTTTGTTGCTGTAAACTGCTGAAAGCCCCTGATAGAATACAAATTATTTAATAATAAATTTAAAAAGCTGGGTGCAAGATATGAAAACACTGCAAACTATTGTTCAAGATAATTTGATACCTGTTGCTCTGGTCTTTAATGCAATTCTTGCTTAAGGCAAAGCCCTCCCCCGAAAAAATGCTTCTGCCGGGCTGCAAGAGCCACGTGGAAGTTGTCTGCACAGCTGAAAAAAGGACTGTTTGCTGGGCTGGGAGGAGGAGACAGCCCCCTGCCTTCTCCCCCTTTGGCTTTGCGGAGTTCACAGCCAGCAGGGGGGGGGGGGGGGGCAAGTCTGGATGGAAGTTCTCTGCAGGACCGGCAGCCGCTTTTTCCTCCCGAGTAAAATTTTTACTCGGGAGTAAATTTTACTCCCGAGTAAAATTTTTACTCAGTAGTAAGTAAAATTTACTCCCGAGTAAAATTTTTTACAAAACATGATTTATTTTACTCACCACCAGTAAGCGCAGCTGCAACCCCAACAAGAAAGACAAAATAAAATGGAGACTCCATGCGTGCTCAGCTAAGGAGTCCAGCCAATCAGTGAGCTGGTTGGCCAGCTCACTGATTGGCTGGAGTCCAGCCAATCAACTCAGTGAGCGGCAGGCTGGGCTGGCTTAAATTTGTAGGTAGCATAGAACAGAACGATGAGCCAGCCCAGCAGCTGATGGGCGGGAGCTGCCAGCACCAAAAAAAGCGTGCCTTTTAAAAAAGCGGGCGGGATGCGGGAAAATGCATCAAAAAGAGGGGGTGTCCTGCCAAAAGAGTTATGTCTGGTCACCTTAAGCTATGAAGACCTTCAGAAAGATACTCAAAGGCCCTCTTGTGTCTATATACCTTCAAAGATGTATGTAGTGCAAGCAATTGGTATTTCCTCATGACAATATAGAAGTAACAAATGGACTTTGAAGAAGTAGAATAGGAAAGTATTGATAGTGTTAAGAACTTTTGTATTATAAACAGGGGTGGGCTTCAACCATTTTAGCAAGGGGTTCTCTGCCTGATTGCTGGGTGGCTGTGGCCATGGTGGGCTTGGCCTAGTCAGCCTCCTGCACCAAGTTGGGGGGGGGCTTTTTTACCCTCCCTGGGCTCCAGAGGCTTTCTTCGAGTCTCCGGGAGAGTAAAAACGGCGTCTGCCTTGGTGCAGGAGGCCAACTAGGCCATGGCCACCATAACTACAGTTACCCAGCAACCCAGCAGAGAACCTCTTGCTAAAACTTCCTGAACTTTCAGTAGGCCCAATTTTTGCCCGCCCCAAGCCTCTGCGCATGCCCTGCATTTACCTACATCCGAAACAGGCCACATGGGGACTCCTGGGAGGGGTGGGGTGACCGGGCCGGGCCCTCGTCACCTCAAGACTGGATTACTGTAACACGCTCTACATGGGGCTGCCCCTGAAGAGTGTTCGAAGACTACAGTTGGTCCAGAACACAGCCGCACGAGCGATATGGGGTGTATCTAGATACACCCAAATTACACCTATCCTCCGCGAGCTGCACTGGCTTCCTATTGGTCTCTGGATGCACTTCAAGGTGCTAGTTGTTACTTTTAAAGCCCTTCATGATTTAGAACCTAGCTACCTGAGAGACCGCCTCCTGCCACTTACCTCCCAACAACCAACAAGATCGCACAGGTTGGGCCTCCTCCGGGTGCCGTCAGCCGGACAATGCCGGCTGGCGACTCCCCGGGGGAGGGCCTTCTCTGTTGCTGCGCTGGCCCTGTCTAACGATCTACCTGCAGAGATCCGGACCCTTACCACTCTCCTGGCCTTCCGTAAAGCCGTCAAGACCTGGCTGTTCCGGCAGGCCTGGGGCTGTTGATTAATATCCAGCCCAGCTTAGATGGAATGGGTGACATGAATTTAAATACTGTGTTTTTATTTTTTTTATCTCTATTTTTTAAAATTAAATGTTTCTTGTCTGTTGTGAGCCGCCCAGAGTCCCTATGGGAGTGGGCGGCATACAAATTCTAATAAACTTGAAACTTGAGGAGTGGGATTTGGGGGTTCTCCAAAATGCACAGAATCTTAGATAGAGGTTCTCCCGAACCCCTGCAAATTCTCAGCAGCCCATCCCTGATTATAGAATACTACTGAATAGTGTTATAAAATACCAGTGACAATCCAAGAAACAAACAAATGGATCATTGAACAAATCAACCTAAAGTTTGGTGTAAAGACCAGGCTCAAATTATTCTATTTTGGATATATTATGTGAAGACCTAGCTCTTCAGAGAAAGTCCTGGGGAAAGGTCCCTTTCCTTAAAGGAAAGAGAAGAGGACAACCAGCAGCAAGATGGGTGGGCTCAGTTACAGTGGTGAGGAGTGCACTGTTGGAAGGCTTGAAGGATGAGAGTAGAGATAGATCATAATGGAGAAAATCTATCTATGTGGTTACTAAGAGTTGACACCAACTTGATTGCATGTATTGAATGAATCAAACATTAATATAATCTATGGTTCACATACAAGAGAAATAAACCTAATGTATATATCTTTCAAGGCAAGATAAGATCCCAACGAATTATTCAATTCTGTCTCATTCTTTTATGAATATCTGTGAAATATTCAACATTGTTATGTGAACAGTTACTGTTTAATTCTGCCTGAACTTCTTGCAGGTAATTTCTTTCTTAAGATCCTTTTAGAATTTAATTTCTTGTCATTAAACCATTATTTTGTTTCTGGATAATGCAGTATATGTATGCTAAAGTAAATATTAGTTCATGAAAAGTTTATGAAGTAATACAGTGAATACAGTAAAATAACCTTAAAGGTGACTTAACATCTAGAAAAGGCCAGGACATCTACTCTGTATTTATTTCAATTTCACTTATTCTGACACCTTAAAGAAGAGAATTACACATTTTGTATCTGCATTTCGTAGATAATGACAGCTATGTGAAACAAAAGCCAATCACACAACAAATGTCCAGCAGCAGAAGAAAAACTAAACAAATGACTTAGTATATTACAAGTCATCATCCCTATGGGCTAAATCAGATCCAGAAACTGACTCCACAGGAAAACCAGAAGTATACATTATACTTCTTCCACCTTCCATCCTTCCGAGGTGGGTAAAATGAGGACCCAGATTGTTGGGGGCAATATGCTGACTCTCTGTAAACCGCTTAGAGAGGCCTGAAAGGCCTATGAAGCGGTATATAAGTCTATTGCTAAAAAAAAAAAGAGATAGACCATAATAACAGAATCTATAAGTCTACCTCTGTTCCCCCACTCCTTATACCGCTGTGGGTTAGTAGGGAACCAGTCTAAGTCCCTTTCAAATACTTTTCTACTTCCTGGGCTTAGGACACTTTCCTGCTCCTGTTATCTTAATGGCTTCTGAGTAGTTTTTTCCAAGCCGTTTCCATGCCTCCCTACATAAGTGTGATCAATTTATATTGTTGTAATTATTTCAACATGTTTGAACAGGACACTGGAATAAATGTAGGAGTTTTAGCTCGGTGTATTCTGTTTGCTGTGGAATTACTAGTCATGTTCCCTAGAACACAAGTAAATTGTTTTTTCCCCAATCAGTTGGAAACTACTACTCACATTCAAGACAATTTGAACAGAAATCCAGTTCAAGATAGGAGACCAAAGGGAGGAACAGCTTGCACAAGAATGTAGGAGCTGGAATCATGGCTCTTAGATAGCCTTCCCCACCTAAACACTCTCCAGCTGCCAGGTCCCAGAATTCCCTAGTTAGCATGATTATTGCTGTGAATTCTGGGAACTGGTATTCACGAATATGAACAATGTCTAAGTTCCCCAAAGCTGCTCTTATGTGAGTTATAGTATCCTATTTATAAGGATTTGATGTAATGGTTAAGGCATTGGCTAGAACCCAGGATGCCATGAATTTTTGTCTTGCTTTAAGCACAAAACCTGGTGGGTGACCTTGTGCCAGTCATTTTTTTTCATCCCTGGGAAGGAGGTAAAGGCAAACCACTTCTGAAAAACCTAGTCGAGAAAACTGTAAGAACTTGTCCCAGTAATCGATTGAATGAAAGAAAGAAAAAACCGTAAGACACAAATAAGACCCGTGCAATGCTAAAATATCTTGACCAGCTCAAATGGATCACAAATGAAGATTTTTTTCACTATTCTTAAAAGCATTCCACTTCTATCTTTTCATGTGTCTGGTTGACTTCATATAAAAAGTGTATTCCAGTTCACACAATGTATTAAGTGCTGGAAGAAGAAAATGTGCAGCACCAAATTCTTTTGTGGATATTATCCACTTCTCAAGTTGAAAATTAGACATTCATATCTTTATATACTGAATACAAAAAGTAATGTAAACTCTAAAGTAGTCTGAATGCTGTTTTGAAAAGCAAGGACCACTCCCCTTTGAAAACAATGCAAATCACAGTCCCACTCTAATGTCATTACTCCACTTTCTGCCACTTTCCCCCTTCCCAAAACACCCCAATAATTTTGACTCTCATGTCAGAAGAAAAGGTTGGCCCCTTGCATTATGTCCATAAGCCATGAGTTAAGAGTTTAATGTTTTGTGCAAGTTGTTGTTAAAGGTAAAGGTAAATAGGTTCCCCTCAAACATATGTGCTAATCATTCCTGACTCTATGGTGCTCATCTCCATTTCAAAGCCGAAGAGCCAGCATTGTCCAAATACATCTCTGTGGTCATGTGGCCGGCATGACTAAATGCTGAAGGTGCATAGAATGCTGTTACCTTCCCACCAAAGGTGATCCCTATTTTTCTACTTGCATTTTTACATGTTTTCAAACACTTTTGAACACTATGTACACTGAGAGCATATGCACCAAAGACAAATTCCTTGAGTGTCCAATCACATTTGGCCAATAAAGAATTCTATTCGATTCTTCTAATTGCTAGGTTGGCAGAAGCTGGGACAAGTAAATGGGAGCTCACTCCATTACACGGCACTAGGGATTCGAACCACCAAACTGCCGACTTTTCTGAGCGACAAGCTCAGCGTCTTAGCCACTGAGCCACCGTGTCCTTATTATTATTATTTAATAATTATTTCCCAATGATTAACTGCAAGTGACATAATGGGATGTTTGAACCCAATCAGGATGTACAGGAGTTAAGATGAAAAACCTGATCGTATTTGATTATTCAGTTAATCTTATTTCTTACACCATCAATTGGTCTACTCTGGCAGACCTTCGCGGATCTCAAAAAGCTAAACCGAATCAAAGCTAGTTAATATGTGAGTAGAAAACCCAAGACTGTAGGTGACACTGTGACAGCAGCATTCTGAGAAGAAGTCACAAGACATTTCCATTTATTGCCAAAAGATCTAAATCAATATTCCTGGATCACCAAGTATCCAGTAATTCACTTGAAGACATTTTATTATTATAATGGTTTGCAGTAATAAAACCAAAGTTCAAATTAGAGAATACTTTATCGATTTTTTTAAAAAAAAATCATTGTCTAAGTAAGAGTCTGTTTTTTAAAAAGATGTGGTTTGTGGTCTTTTCAAAATCCAACAAAATGGTAAATCCCTTCCAAGAGAAAGCATTCCAGAAACCTGTGACAACGGCAGAAATGGCCAGATCCCAATCTCTGGCAAGACAAATAAGTAGCAACTGTATGCAAGCCTACACAGACAGCCATGCACAGCTTTAAAAACCACAATCAGTGTAGGATGTTAAAACCCACCTCTCTCCTAGAAGAATGAAATATCCTAGGAAATATTGAAACGGCAGAATATTATATTTCCCTGGATAAGAAATGGAGAAACATATTTTTTGGCAGGAAATAGACTCACTCTTAATAGCCCTCACCTTTGAGCCATTAAAATAAGCCTGAGCTAGTCTACTCCATATAACAAAGGTAGAATTAGCCTTCTACAGAAACTCACCACAGGACACCTGGGAAGATGCAATGGTCAACCAAACATGGACTCAAGACAGCCTACAGAGTTGCCCCTGCATGGCCTCATGGGAGTCTGACAACCAATCAGAATACATTTCTTACACAGGAACAGGAAACAGAGAGGTGGGGCCGAACAGAGAGTATAAAAAACTCAGGAACTCTCAGCAAGCCCCTTCTTTCTCTTTTTCTTCTTCACCCAACATCTGAAGCATGTGATCCCACTTTTCTATTTAGGAACTCAAGCCATGTGATCCTGTCCACCATTAAACCATCTTTCCAAGCAGCCTCCATGTTGCCGGTGTCTTTTCCCCCCACTTGGAACTGAACCCAGAAGGACATTTCTTCCAGCACCAGCACTTTGTAATTTGCTGGCAAGGAGATTTATACTTGCAATACAGGTGTGTTTTGGAAAAGCCAACTTACTGCTAAGTTTGTACCAGCAGAAATTTCCTAAATAGTCATAAAGGTCACTCCGTTCATTGCAAGACCTGCAAGTTAATTCACCACGGGTTTAAGGTTCTTTCTTCCGGGAATATGCATCGCTGCCACATTGGCTAAAAATGATAGCGGGAACTCCTGGCTGCTGCCTTATTCAGAGGAAAGAGAAAGTTACTGAGTTATTACTGTTGTTTTCTTTTGAGAACAGGAAGATGTAACCCCAAAGCAAAGCAAAGCAAAAAAAAAAAAAAAAAGATCTTGTAGCAATGGTGGTGGAACGGAAAAGACTTAATTCCTCTTTTCTGGTTCAATTGCATGGCACCTGTCAAAACAATTTTTTTTTCCTGTTTGATGAAATTTGGCTGAAGATTATTTCCAGATTTTATTTTCACGAAATCATAAAATGCCAACTTTGCAAGCAGACACACATTCTTCTAATGATGCCATTTGAGCAAGAAGAAATCTCACCAGGCTGGGCACAGAGTTTATTTTCATTTATTCATTCAATCATTCATTCATTCATTTGCACATTCATTCAACTGACTCAGTTATAAGACTCTCCATTTCTTGACTGCAATCAGCAGCAAAAAAAACAACAACAACATCAGGGCCACTTCCACCCTGTTTAGCTACTGAATTCTCTGCTATAGAATCACTTCTTCGAAACAAAAAATTACTTACAATTACATTTTTACAGCTCTTTCTATCAGAGGAGAATGGGAGCTCTAATTCAACTTGGGCCATAGGAAAAGCCTTGCTCAGCTCCATCTACCACATCAATTTCATTCCATTTCATTGTACACATGTTGTGCATTGACAATAAAGGTTTGATTTGATCATGGGAGGCCTTTCCAGCTACAGTTCTTTACTAACAATTTCAAGTCAAGATGTCATACTGCTAGTACACACAAAGCACTCTCAGGTTGAATGGCCATCCTAAACATTGGTTCTTAAATTAGCCCATTTTGGGGATCTGTGCAATACACTCAGCCATAAGCTAATGCAAACAGCTGGAATTTTGCAAAATGTTATGCTAGCTACACACAAAATTTGATGGCAGCACCAACCACATTTAGGGTATGCAAATGCAGCATTGAGCCATTCCTTGACCTGGTTTGGTGTTGCAAGTGAATGCAGCCATTAATGTTTGGTATCACTGTACTCCAACCATGGATGGTCAAGTTATCTGACACTAGTTGTAGAGTGAGATGAAAAGGGAGGGGATGCCACAGTACTATGCCCCAAAGTGTACACAGAACAACGAAGTACCAAACCTTCCATGCACCATTAGGCCAAGAGGAGAAGAGGACAATAAACTTGCCTTCTTCTCTGCCTATGATTGTTTCGGTAACGGGCTACAAAACGTGGGAAGCCTTCCTTCCCGTTTCCGCAAGCCAGATCACAATATTGAGATATGCGATTTCACGCGTGGGAGATTGACTAATCCGAGACTCGTCGTCCCCGTTAATGCCAACGCTGCGCCAGATGTTCAGCAACCTGTCACAATCGACCGTATCCCCCCCCTTCCCCCAGCTTTGTCGCCTCCCTCCTTCCCTCCGCCTCCTTCTCTAAATCCTCGGGCAACTCCCACCGAAGAGACAACAACCCTGGGACAAAACCCGAGAAAGGTTGTCGGAACGCACCCAAGATGTTCTCGCGTGCTGGCGGGCTTGGTTCCCCCTCCTCTCCCCGCACGCCTTTTCTTTTCAGTTGGGCCTCGCCTGCTTCGGTGGGGGGGGGGGGTATCGTCAGCATCCACCAGCCAAAGCAGAGAAGGAGAAGAGCGGGGGTGGAGACCGAGGGGGACTCCCCTCCACGCAATTCAGCCACACAATGAAGGAAATCTCGAAGGAGGGAGAAAGGAGGAAGGAAAAAAGGAGAGAGAGAGAGAGAAAAGGCGGCCTTTGGGAAGTGGAAGGTCAGGCTAGCTTGGCGGGTCAGGTTTTGGAGCCTACCGGAAGACACGAGGCTGAGGGGCGATCTCCCGCCGACCGGCTCCCCGCAACTTGCTTGCCCGACGTTGCCGATCAATAAACGTTGTCAGTCAGAGGAAGCCACTTCTTCCTTTTCCTTCACGCCTCTCGAAGCGTGACCTGCCTTGCCTCGCCAGTCCAGAAGGAGAAGGGGAGAGAGAGAAGGAGAGGGAGAAGGAGGGACAGCGAGAGAGAGAAGAAGAAGAGGGAGAGGGGAGGCGGGAGAGAGAGGGGCGAGAAGGAAAGAGAAAGCGAGAGAGAGGGAGAGAAGGAGAAGGCGAGGGGAGAGGAGAAGGAGAGAAAGAGAGAGAGAGAGAAGGAGAAAAGAGAGAGAGAGAGAGAGATTTCTTCTCCCTGGCCGTGCAGGTGAGAGGAGCTTTGTGATCTAAAGGCTCCAGCGGGAGCGCGTGCTTGCAGCAGCTGGCCCGTCACAATGACAGATGTCCTCGCTTGCCGCCACTAGCCCGCGCTTAGAGACGGGCTTGGAGGCTGCTCCTTCCAGAACCGGGAGCTGCTCTCGGCCACGCTTTCCCCCCGCTCCTTCCCTCCCGAAGCACCTTCGCGCCGACCCGGGTGCGCGGAGCTCTCGGAGCACCGAGGGGTGGGTGGGGCTCCTGCAGACGATTTCCAGCGCAAACCAGGAAGAGCTGAGCGAAATCCGTGAATGTAAACACGGGAGGGGAGGGGGGCAGATTTTGTCTTGATGGGGTCGGGGAGAAATCCCAGGGTGCGAAGTCGGCGGCTACCCCTAAAAGAAATGGGGGGGGGAGAGAGGGAGATGTTGCGTGTTAAGACTTTGGGGCAAATGTGGGGCCCATTCAGCCCGGGGGGCAAGGAGGGATCCTCAAGAGAGCGAGGCAGGCTTCCTGGATTAAGTGGATCCCTGCTCGCGATGACGTGGAAAGGGCTCCCTGTTCTTGTAAAAGTACAGAGTTCAGGATTGCGTCACCACCTCCCTATAAAAAGCGGGAGCCCAGAAAGACCAAATAGACGTTTCTTTTATACTAAAGCGCCAGTCCTGTGACGTCTCCTCCAGTAAGCTCAGCACAGGTAGACAATGAAGGGTGGGCCCATTTGTGCCTCTGAAGACTGTCTTTTGGGCTATCTTGGCCAGTCAAAATGTGTTCCAACTATATGAGCTCTAATTCACCTGCTTGATATATATCTACAGGTGATTGGAGCAGATACTATGCTTCTTGCTGATGCCTTTCAGAGGTGGTATTCAGCCAGTTTTGACAGGTTCTGAAGAATAGATAGGGGAAATTTTGAGAGTGAGGAGGGAATGGGGATTTTGCAGTATCCTTCCCCTGCCATGCCCACAGAACTGGTAGTAAACATTTTTGAATCCCACCACTGTAAGATGTAGTTTGATCCTTGGGGACACATGCACATAGTTACTGCCCTCAATGCAAAGATACTTCTGCAATTTGTTGGAAATGACATGGCTGCATGTCCCCACCAGAGCCGGATTTTCCTATAGGCTAACTAGGCTTCAGCCTAGGGCCTCAAGATCAAGAGGGGCCTACATTCAAATTGTTAGCAAAATTAAAATTATACTATTCTAAAAACAGTGAACATTAAAACACTGAACCGAAAATAAGGAGAAATTCTACGCATATGACTAATAAACAAATATAAAAATGTATTGGTTAAGATCGTTCCAGCGCCGCGGCAGTTGGGGAGCCCGCCCACGTTCCCAGCACCGGCGGTCGGGCGAGAGGCGTGGCCGCTCCCAGTAGCCGCCCTGTCAACGCAGAGCCCACCAGCGGCCAGGCAGGTGAGGGCGAGGGGGCCGAGCCGGGCAGCTGAGCGCAGCAGGGGAGGCGGCTGGCCTCGCTGCCTTTGCTGCAGAGCAGAGCCGCCCTCCGTCGGGAGGCCAGCTATATATATTGATATATATTGATATATATCACAGTAATGATGTATTTTATTGTCTCTCATGTAATTTACAAACTTAAAAATGGGAGGTGAAAGGGCCTCATAAGTGGGATAGCCTAGGGCCTCTTTTCATCTAAATCCGGCCCTGGTCCCCACCTACGCCCTGAAATCAGTCTGTGACTGAGATAACCTGGCACCAATTCAATGATGAATTGTCTCCCGGAGTGACTCCAATATGCCTGTCGTCATATGGTGTGCTGATGTGCATTGAGCCATATCCAAGGATTACACACTCTATATAGCAATGCTGAGGGCCACTGCCCAATTTGCTCATTTTGCAATTGCCTGTGTGAGGATTGGATTGAGGAATCATTTTCTCAACACTTCACTTTATCTCACCCCTCCCCTCCCCTCTCCCTCCTCTCCACTCTTCTCCCTTCCTTCTTTGCTTCCCAGCTTACTTCCTTCCTTCCTTTTTGTAGTTAACGGTAGTCACACCATACAAAACCACATATTTCTCCTGTTATTTCTTCAGTCCTGGCTACCGATACGTCACTGCTGTTCTGTAATTTCCGCATTTGTTGTGTTCAAGTTACATTTACGTCAATCTCCTGTGGTTCCATCAACTGGATGATTGCACAGTCCTCAGGACTACTGCATCTGGCGGCCAGTTGACAAGCTGAGTGGCCAGAGGTGATTCTTTGGGAATATCTTTGGTGCTCATACTTTGTTCCACTGTTTTGATCTGCAGACATGCCACTATACGGGGCAACCTATACACAGGAGGAATAGTTAAGGAAATCTAGCCATTGCTATGGATAATAAGAAAAGAATATGGAGAGAACTGGATTATGGAAATGTTACTAAGCAGCCATTTCGTTGAGGAACTTTTAAGAACAGGAACACTGTGGTCATTGTTTGCTTTTCCTGATATGCACTTATTCCCTTCAATTTCCCATGCCAGCAGTTGAACTAATTTTCTCTGCTGCCTCATCTTCCAATCCATTTGCCTGTCATTTGCTGTTGCAGTTATGCTCTATGTTACACAGTCATCCTGTCCTTGTTCCAGAATCAGGCTTCGTTATAAGAACTGTGGTTCCATGGGATCACATAGAGCAGGGGTGTCAAACTCAAGGGCTGTGGGCTGGATCCAGCCCACAATGTGGGTTAATCCGGCCATGAGGCTGTCCAGGGAAATGCAAGGGGTCAAAATGTACTGCTTCAGCCTGGTCTACCCAATGCGAAGAGGAAACATCCGGCCAGTGGGACTTTGGCCCGGTCTACCCAGTGCAAAGGGGAAACATGCCAGCAGTTTGGGGAGTGGTGTCAAGTTGGCCATGCCCACCTAGTCGGCCACACCCACCCAGTCACCCATGCCTCCCCCCTCCCGAGGTCAATCACAGCCCTGATGTGCCCCTCAATAAAATTGATTTTGATACTCCTGACATAGAGGAAGGAGAAACCTTTACTCCCTCTCTTAACTCTGGGGCAAAGCCAAAGTTCAATAAGAGCTCCAATTTAGATATCTCAGTCATTTTGAATGCATAGCAGCCGAGCTGCAAGCCAGGAGATTACCAAGCTTTGCAATGCAACAAAAAACGAAGACACTCTAACTGGAGTACAGGAAAAGGGTGGGTTGCAAATGAAACAAAATGTTTAAAAGCTACGACATTAGTTACTTTTCAAGCACATCTAACTTATATTAAAGTAACCAAAATATATTTGCAATCCTCAAGGCAGGTCACGATATTTGAGCACCCGTAATGGTTGGAAATTGAAAGTTGAAAAATATGACACACCCTAATGCAAGGTATGGGCACAATCATGTAAAATGCCTATTTTATTATAAGCTGTATCACATCTGTCAGGGCAATACTAACATGGCTCTAAAAAGGGCGGTTTGCAGCATCCAGCAGCTCCCAGTTTCCCATCCCTCATTCTGCCATCCAGTGCCAAAAACTTACAACATTTGTACTGCTGTACAAGGATTTCGAAACCATAATAATTGAAGACCTCCTCCTCCTTGGGCCATTCAGAGGTATGTGGCATTGATCAGGGTGGAGGTGGGAGGAGAAACCACATGGAAGTTTGGCTGCATAACTTCAGTAGATGGATCATCTACTGACAAAACTTGCATGACCTGTTCTACTCCCCAGACACCAGCGCCCATATCAATGCTTCCATGAAAACCATATTTCTATAGCTATTGGCCAATTCAGAATTTCCCACTGTTTGGAGGTAGATCTTACTAAGTATTCAGTGCCATGTAGGTCAGTATAGTTTTATTGCAAAACAATAGTATTATCATATGCAGCCTAGAATCCCTTCTCATGAGATGAGCAGTAGTATAATTTGGTAAATAAATAAATAGTTACAGAATCTTGCAGGTGTGCTCCCTCTCTCTTTCCTGTTAGTTTCATGAGAACTGGGAGGAGAAGGGGAGGGAAAGATCTTGTGTGACATGTTTACTTAGATTACATTCCTGCCTTAGACCCAGCCCTCTTTTATCTAACTGTTGCTGTGGTAGGAGCTCCTGCTTCTGTGCCTCAAGGCTCTTCCCCTTTCCCTCTAAAACCCCTGAGCTTAACCAGGATCACAGGAGATCTACCCATTATAGATTGTAAGGTGGTTAGAACATCCCCCACTTGAAGGAATGTGTTGGGATAGCAGAATTTGGTCCCTTCTCTCTTATTTTTCACCAATAGGATTGGAGCAGCAAGAATGCACTGCACTGTGCAGCCAGAGGAGGTACCAACAGAACCATCTTAGCACTTAGTACCATGATAATGATGATGATGATGATGATGATGATGATGATGATGATGATGATGATGATGATTAGTATATGGTGGTGTTATAGTAGCCAGGAGACCACAGTGCAAGTGCAGAGTAGTAGTTTAGCTTGCCAAGGTACCAGCCTAGTATGCTTGCAGGCTTCCAAAGATGTGCCACAGGAAGACAAGCTGCCTTCATACCTGAGAAAAAGATGAGCACCTCTTCCTGCAGTGGCACCCAAGCTCCGCCCCCTCCTTCCTGGAGGTGTCTCGCAAACAGACAATGCAACCGAGAAGAGCCATCAGGAATCTAACTGCCTGCAAAGAGCAACAGCTTGTCTCCCCACCGAAGTGGTGTCTGTCTGTTCTGTCTGTATAGAACATGGTTTCAAATTGCTAGGTGGACAGAATCTGAGGCACCCTGCTACGTAGTGCTAGGACCACCGGAATAAAGAGTCTTTCCAGCATCATTAAGCCACTGAGCCACTACGCCTCTTTGTAATGAGTACTGAATGGACCATTTGTTTGTTTGTTGTTTGTTGTCCATCACTTTGTATGCCACTTCAGTCACAAAAGTAAATCTAGATAGCTAACACATTAGGATTGGCTTAGTTTTGTATTTGTTTTGGTCATTAACTAGTACAATGCATAAATACCATACAACATTTAAAAGATTGTAGAACATCATTTCTGTGTAGAATCAATATAGGTAGTGTATAACATGTAAAGTTAGTTTAAAATCTATACAAAAAGCTAAACAAAAAGAGCTAAGAGAATTAAGGTGTGCTAATTTCAGAAAAGACACAGTCTTTTTAGCTGTGTAGCTATGTAGCCCTACTGCTTCTCTATCTATTTATTATCCTTTTGCCTTTGGTTAGCTTCTGAGCATAATCTTGTTACCTGAGCTGTAACATCAAGAGGGCATTTTCAGTAGAAAATGGAGATAGAGTTTTGTGGGTTTCCCAGAAGGGAAGTGTCTAAATGAATGAAACAATCCTCTGGCCTCTGGCTTGCTCATAAAAAAAAAAAAACATCTTAGAAGAATGTGGGCCATAGATTCTGTTTCGATTTCTCCCTAAAGACAAACTCTTTCAGAATAATGGCTCATGTGGCATTCGCCCTCTGTTAGTGCAGAAGGAAATGAATTATTGCAAGTCCTAAGCATCTGTGTTTATAAAAGGTAAAATATATAAGATCTAAAACAATAAAAGAATAACAAGGAGAATAAATAAGCATCCAAAACAAGGCCTGCTGGAAGAGCGATGTTTTTTAAAGCTTTATGAAAACTATATACACTTGAGAGAAAATATCTCTCTCATAGGACTGCCACAATTATAGAGGAAGTCCATTTTTACTGGGCACAGAAGGTGACATTATTTTAAGCTGGGGTTTGGACTGCAGCTATGGCAACTGGCAAGGGAAGAGGGCAAACTTTGGTTTTCCCCATCTTCCATTCATCCGCTCTCTTGTGGTTCTGTCAACTGGTTTCTAAGAGCATTGCAATACCTGCTTGCTTGCCTACTCACTTGGCTTTCATGGCGAGTTGTCCCTGCTGCGTCGGCTTTGTTAAGTTGTCCTATGGCGAGATGGCCCCAGTGAGTTGGTGCCGGTGAGCTGGCTGTAGCTAGTTGGCTGAGGCAAGTTGGCCGTGGTGAGTTCCATTCCATTGCAATATAGCCTGTCATATCCCACTTTCTTTTCCAAGCAAGAGATCTGGTATTCATGTCCCCAATTTCCCAGCTAGCACTGCAATGACACCACCCACTAATTAAATGCCTTTTGCAATGGTTGGATCACAGACCTGCTATGAGAATTTGTGGCTGAGCATGTAGAATGACATACAATTAATTCTGTAGCTGATGAACAAGTCAGATAGCAAGGTGGACCAAAGGAAGGACATATTGTTCTTCTTACAGAAGTTCTGCAAGAACTGATCCTCAGGTGATGTATCTGGATCTGAGCAAGCATCATTACCTTCAGACAATGCAAGACTGCTCAAGGTCTAACAATATTAGTGTAATACCTTCACAGATATTTATACTGCCTAGACTCACTATTACAAGAGGGATTGCCACCAATTCCTCTCAGTGGACTATCAACTCTACCAGCAGCAGCTGGAAGGATTCATAAGCTTACCCTACTCACTTTCAGGGAGTACCACAGATCTACAGCCCATTTCACTTACAAAGCCTGCATAGGTGCATTTGGTTGTCTCAGCCATGGTTAGGAGCAGTGTATCTTTACTGTTGCTTTCAGGCCTAGCAAAACTGGGGATGTTGCCAACTACATCATTGCAGATTTTATTCTCCAAAACAACTGTTTCCTTCCCTGAACTTCTCAGTGGGGGTGGAAATGTCTTAATTGACAACTTGTTTCAAGAAAAGAGTTTGCCATCACCCTGAACCCATTCCCTGCTTCTTCCTTCTGTCTCCTGTCTTATGACCACAGTGGCTTGTTAACAATGTTGCATCAAGGCAATGCAACCTTCTTTTGAATAAACAGATGTTCATTCAAATGCAACGTTGTCTCCATACGACCTGTATGTTTGCCACAGCAGAACGCTGGGTGGGTTCTGGACCCCTTTTTCCTATAGCATGCAAACTCTCTTTAAATGTGAGGTCTTGGTTTGCTTTCCATGTACCTGCCTATAGTTTTGGGTCATCCCACAACCACATAAAATAAATGAAGCTCACCCTTTCATTGAAATCAGTGGCTGAAGCCCTTCCTGGCCAAGTATAGTTTAACCATGGTACCTTGAGGGTATAGACTCCAGCATGAAATCTTTCAAACAGTGGCATTTTTCTCTTTTGACCCCTATACATCCATTCCAAGGGCCATATGTAACCTGCTCCATACCAGTCTGCCCTAAAGTAGAATTCTTTCCATGCATTCTTGGTATAATTTCCTTGGATGAAGAAGTCACTTGTTGGTGACAGACATATCACTTTCTGCATGCCAATACAATACTGACTGTCTCAAAGGAACAAAAGCCTTTTGCAGGGCATCCCTACATAGCGAACTGGACATAGTCTCCAAATTACCCTATGGGTGTGTTGCCACATATGCAGAACATTGCTGTGTATTCTTGTTCTTTGCATTCTAAGATTTGACTGCAATATGCCAAGTGGTGAATCTGAGCTTTGTAAGCATGTAGAAAGCATAAGTGGGGAAAACCCAACAATTTCTTATGTCAGTTCCTCAACTGTCCCCATGTTTCTGGAGGCCATGTGCAGTGTGCCAGCTGTAATTCTTAATAGTTGTACTGGCATGCTTCAGTGAGTAGTGCTTTTGAATACTTCCCTAGGTAATGAGGATATACCTCTGTCCCTCACACTCAGCTTGATTAATTTTCATGAGAACTAGTGGAGCAGCTGCTGGGAAATAAAACCAGCCCTAAGATACAATAATATGACAGCATGAAATTTGCCCATTGGCTCTAAACCTGTGCTTCTAGATGCTTGCAGAACCAACCTAGCATTTCTAAATGGAGTCAACACACGGATTGTTGACACATTTGATTTTTAGCTGGTGGCAATCAGAAGTGACAACTATCTTTTGGTCAAAATGACAGCATTCTTATACAGGAAGATGCTGCCGGGAACAGCATGAACTCCCTAACAATGAGGATCTTAGCCATGTGCTATATCAATGCCATGAGTACAGGTGAAACTCAAAAAATGCAAAAGTTCATTTATTTCAGTAATGCAACTTAAAGGGTGAAAGTAATATATGGGATAGACTCATTACATGCAAAGCAAGATAGTTCAAGCTGTGATTTGTCATAATTGTGATGATTATGGCTTACAGCCATAATTGGACAATGCAGAAGATCTGAAGGCCGCTATTGAAGCATCCTGGTCTTCCATAACACCTCAGCAGTGCCACAGGCTGATAGCTTCCATGCCACGCCGCATTGAGGCAGTAATTGCTGCAAAAGGGGCCCAAATCAAGTACTGAGTACATATGCATGCTTATACTTTTCAGAGGTCCGATATTGTTCTATGTACAATCCTTGTTTTATTGATTGCATGTAATATTCTAATTTTCTGAGATTGTGGATTTGGAGTTTTCATGAGCTGTAAGCCATAATCCTCACAATTATGATAAATCATGGCTTGAATGATCTTGCTTTGCATGTAATGAGTCTATCTCATATATTAGTTTCACCTTTTAAGTTGCATTACTGAAATAAATGAACTTTTGCACGATATTCTAATTTTTCGAGTTTCAAATGAACGAATGGCCTGAAAACCAAAGAGGAAGTTTATTTAATACCATAAAATAGACTGCCATTCTTCTGACAGTAGGTGATAACATTCATTGTGAACGTGTGCTCCTTGTTGATATCAAACTCCATGTGCCAACCGGTGTTCCATTTAGCATGTCCTAAAGTCATCAGGCAAGTTGGGATCAGATAACAGAACTTTAAATAGGCCATTTTCCATCGTGACTGTAATTCTGAATGCAGTGATCAAAATGTTTTCTGGAATTAGTGGTGGAAGAAGAGACAGATTAAAAAACTACAGTTGCAGTAAATACAGCATAATACATCTATGGCCTTTCACAGTGTCATCTATGACTGTAAGTTGAAGTTCTTTAACCCAGGTTGGAAGCAGACTGATGCTCACTAATCAGCATGAAGCCATACCCCGGAGGCAGTGGGATATCCTATGTGGACTGGATGCTGATTTAAGAGAGAGCTAATAGTATAGACTGGTGTCTGTTGGATTGCCAACTTCTGCATGACATATGCCATCCTATTTCAGGAAAGCAATTCTCCAAGAAATGAGAAGCAGCCACAATCTGATAGTTGATCATCTAATTTGACCTGGACAAGACAGTAGTGGTCACGCAGCTTAGTTTGACAATTGAAAATGCTAGTCTGCTTCAAATCTACATAAATTGAGTTTGATGGATTCCTTCTTTCTTAACACTGAGTATATCCATGACCTGTCATCCTTGGATGATGCCCACTGAGAAACATACTGGTAGATTACTATGAACCCATTGTTGCTTGTAGATTGTGGGCTCACACTTAGCATGGTAGCAACTGAAATATTCCTGGATTGTATCATTGTCTTTGTTGTGTAAAAGGTCCACACAGGAGAACTACGTATTTTGAGGAGGTCTTGTTTACTTACAGTCCCCTGCCTGCATTCCATATGACTTCCGAGATTCACCCCAGCAAGCCACCATTAGTTATATGGAAGGCTACAATGCTATATGTTCCACCCATATATTAGACCTACCAATTAATCTGTTACACCATTGATGTGCCTGCACTGAGCCAAGGTGGCGCAGTGGTTAAATGCAGCACTGCAGGCTACTGCTAGATCAGCAGTTCAGCGGTTCAAATCTCACCGGCTCAGGGTTGACTCAGCCTTCCATCCTTCCGAGGTGGGTAAAATGAGGACCCAGATTGTTGGGGGCAATATGCTGACTCTCTGTAAACCGCTTAGAGAGGCCTGAAAGGCCTATGAAGCGGTATATAAGTCTACTGCTATTGCTATTGCTAGCAATCCCTTGATTTGGCCAGTTTGTAAAAAGTACTTGGGCAGCACAATGTAAGAGCTGTAAACACATCTAATTTTCCTCTGCTTTTAAATTTTGGATTGTGGAGACTTTCCGTGAGATTGGAGGGGGGAGGGGTGATTGCATAGACATGCTCAAGGCTGCCACTTTTTAATTATTTCAGCCTGAGAACAGCAGGAACAGTATATAAACATATAAGCTTATATAAGCTTATATAAGTTTGGAAGGTTCAACCGCTGGTCCTGGTGACCAAACAGATTGGATGTTGCAGCATATAAACAATGCAGGCTTGTACTCTATGCTCCTGTAAGACACAGTTAATTATAGTAAACTATTACTGGTAATCATGATGTGGAGCCTGGCTATAATGAATTATTCATAAAGCATTTCTTTTCAGGAATTTCAGGCTTTGGAGCATTTTGCAATAGTAACCTCTGAGGCTACTTGTATTCTATTCATTATTCTAAGATATAGTACATACCCCCATCAGATGCTGGTTCATGAAAGCCTTCATAGAGTCACACAGACCAAGGGAGGCATGTCAGGCATTGCTAGAAGAGGCATTTGGCGGAACAGACATTTGGATAGCTAAAGGCTCAATGACACTGCCTCAGTATTCTGATTTGCATCATCCTATAGGGGGTGTGATGGCTGAGGAATTAAAGACACTGAGCTTGTCAGCTGGAAAGCTGACAGCCCAGGTTCAAGACCCAGGTGCTGTGTGTTGGGGTGAGCTCCCATTAATTGCCCCAGCTCCTGCCAGCCCAGCTGCTCAAAAGCATGCAAATGCAAGTAGATAAATAGGTACCACTTCGGTGAGAAGGTACCAGTGTTCTATGCACCTCAATGTATAGCCATGCTAACCACATGACCATGGAAATGTCTTCAGACAATGCTGGCTCCCTTGGCTAAGAAATAGAGATGAGTACTGCCCCTAGAGTCGGACATGACTGGACAGAAGAAATCTTTTCCTTTGTGCCTCCTCATCCTTTTTGTCAAAGAGTCACCAATAGAAACAATATTGCTAGTGCAGGCAATGCCATGTGATAAAAAACAAGGCCTAATGGAGCTAATGTGTTAAGTTCCTAACGTAAACAGTGTTTCTTTTCTAAATCAGAGCCCTGGTGGCTTAGTGGTGAAGGAGTAGCCATGCAGCTAAACTCTCTCCATAGCCTGGAGTGTGATCCTGATAGGGTTCAAAGTTAACTCAACCATCCATCTTTCTGAGGGCAGTAAAATGAGGACCCAGATTGTTGGGGACAATATGTAAATAATGTTTCTACCTTGTAAACAATCCGGAGAGTGCTGTAAAGCACCATGGGGTGGTATATAAGCTGTTGCTGCTGTTATTATGCTTTGAGGTTGGGCATCAGTCAAATTATGGGCACTCCTCTGCTGATGCTATCACAACAGTAGGAGACAAAGCTCTAGCAAGTTATTTAATACCACAGTATCAGAACCTTGGCCCAATTTTAGAGGGTGAGATGGAAGAAGGAGGAGAACCAGAAGGAGAAAGTGGCACTGGTTTTCAGCAGCTATCTTTGTTTAGTACATCTGGTATAGAAGAGTCATTTCCTCTTTCTATCCTTCCTGTTAATTGCAAAACTGCATGTTGCTATTTTAACATCTTGAAAAAGAGCCCCATCTGGTCCTTGTTCTTCGATAGCAAATGCCTTGGATCCAGAGGGAGCCTTCAAAAGAAGAGTTTCTTCTGCTGTTGTTTATCAAAAAGAGCATTTTGCAATATTAAACTGTGTCAAGAATCAAAAACCTCACATTTGGAATTGGTGATGGCCATAGGCAAGTTCTATCCCAACAACATAGTGCTAGGCAGAGTTAGTTCCATGTGTTTTTTTCCCCTGCTAATTCTAATGACTATTTATTTGCCTTGGAAATTATTTCATATTTGAAAAAGAAAATAGTGCAGAAAAACCTCACGGGTGGAAGTTGCTTCTTGCACTTATGTAGTTAAAAGGTGACAAAAGGTTAGGGTAGGGATGTGTGGTCTTCCACAGGTCCATCATTCCAGTGACATTAAGTCCTGGTGCGGGGAATGCATTAAATACCCAGGAAGGAAGAAGATTGACTTAGTCAGTCACAGATATGTTTTTTTCTAC
Source organism: Thamnophis sirtalis (assembly GCF_051295495.1). Taxonomy (NCBI): domain Eukaryota; kingdom Metazoa; phylum Chordata; class Lepidosauria; order Squamata; family Natricidae; genus Thamnophis; species Thamnophis sirtalis. The sequence continues at coordinate 162,846,537 of NW_028261382.1, forward strand.
TCAGAGGAAATTCAGATCTTCGGAAATTTGCAGACCACTTTTTCTTTTCCTGTCAAAATTACAACCCTAATAGGCAATTTCAAAAACCTACTTCATGCTGATTTTCTAAAGCAGAACAAGGATTGATGGTGATTACCTGGTTGAAATGACCTGTGTCCTTAAAAACTAAAGCTTTCCTCAAGTCAAGCTCAGCTCCTCATATCCAACTATTTTTTGTGGCAACAGCATGGATGTGTGTGTTGCCATTTCTCTTCTCAAGAATTTTTTTTAAGTTCCCAAGCTATCCTACAATCCTGATTTTTTTTTTTGCTTCTCTCCCACCTAATATTAATCAGATTTGCAAGACTGACCAACGGTTCTGCCATTTGTCAATAAAACAGATTCATGTATAGAGGTACATGTAGGGATTCACCGCCAAATGCGTGCTCGACAAAACCACGCCAACAAAACCGTGGGGAGAAAACCGCGAGTTCAAAATCGTGCCGACAAATGAGGGCAGAAGCGCGCCAACAACAGCGCACCAACAGACGCGCGCTCTAATCCTAACCCTAACCCTAACCCTAACCCTAACCCTAACCCTTACCTTTACCCTTACCCTTACCCTTACCCTTACCCTAACCCTTACCTTAACCATAATCACACTTCTGTCGGCGCTCTTTTGTCGACGTGCCTTTGTGGGTGCGCTGTCGATGTCACGGTTTTATCGCTGCGGTTTTGTCGGGTGCGCTGTTGCCAGTGCAAATAAAATTTTCAAATAAAAGTTAGTTGCAAAAATAACATAGTGTCAAAATGGCCTTTCAGTTATTCTCCCTGGAGCTCATTGAACCTGCAGGAAATCCAACACCTTGTGGAGTTGGCAGTAGATTTGGACAGTGAGGAGGTTGGGGAGGAACATGGGCCAGTCCTGGAGTCTGGGGAAGGCTTTACTGAGGTCTCTGAGTCAGAGGCAAAGAGGGTGCCAGAATCTTATGCCAGTTATCAGCTGCCTTCAGAGTCAGACATCAGTGAGGCAGATGAACAACTGGAGCCTGTTTCCAGAGTGTGCATGTGCAGAGTTGCCAGATAAAGCCAACAGCTAAAGGACAGGGGTCGACTTGGGAGTAAGGCTACAGGTGGATGATGAATGGCCCACCCAGAGGAAATAAAAGAGGAGCGAAAGGGGAATGGAGTTTGCAGGAGACAATTAGTTCGCTTAATTGGTTTGTGACTCTCTGAGACTCCTTGCCAGGTTTTCCAGATATCAGACTGTCAGCTCTCCAAGGCAGGTAAGGTCTGTGACTGTAAATCCTCCCTTGAAAGACGTTGCTGGATGAGAATGAGCAGAATTCAGAGTAAATTAATAAAAGGGTTTTTTGTTGGGACAAGACGTTTGCTGCATGCTCTTGGGAAGCCTGGGTCAGAACACACCTGACGAATTGACTTGAAAGTACAAAAAACCCCAAATCTCTTTATTTCAGTTTATAGCCATCTGAAATAGAGGAGAAGCAGTTCTTATTTATGTATGAATAAGGCAGGCTTATACATTGCATCACTAACGATTAACATTCACGTCAATTCTTTATTTGCCTATCTGAATGGTTAGATCATCTGTTTAAATCCAGACTGCTGTGTGCTGATGATGTCATTCCATGTTTCAGACATGCCCTAGGATCACTCCCGAGTTACATTAAGAATAAAGAATTAAAGCTTAATTATGCAAAGACAAAAGTCTTGGTATTTGCGAAATGCCTTTGAGACTCACAGTGGCAGCTAAATGGCCACACAATCAAACAAGGTAAGGCCTCTAAACTGCTTGGAGCTGCTTTTCCAAGCCGAGGTGGCGCAGTGGTTAAATGCAGCACTGCAGGCTACTTCAGCTGACTGCAGTTCTGCAGTTCGGCTGTTCAAATCTCACCGGCTCAGGGTTGACTCAGCCTTCCATCCTTCCGAGGTGGGTAAAATGAGGACCCAGATTGTTGTTGGGGGCAATATGCAGACTCTGTAAATCGCTTAGAGAGGGCTGAAAGCCCTATGAAGCGGTATATAAGTCTAACTGCTATTGCTATTGCTTTTCAGATCTCTGGCAAGAGAAATGCTCATCTGGACTAACTCAGAATGCTGAAATATCAGAACTCTCTGTCTATCCAAGAGTCCTTATTCATCTTTCTTGCCTTAAAGCTAATCTCTGATAAAGTGGGCTCCTGTTTAAGGCACAGCTAAGGTTTTAAAAGAGTGGCTCCCAGTTGGAAACAGTACATCTCCATTTGTACAAAACAATCTTTCAGGTTCCTTATTGCCCTTTCAATATAGTCCTCAAATGTGAATCCGGTTTAAAAATGAAATTCAGTGTCTCCTTATTTGGAAGGGTTTGGGCACTCTAGGCCCAAATCAATGTTTAATCCATCGATTAAACAATGCCAATGTCAGGGTTCCAAATAGCATCCAAAAGTAAATCAGAGTCCATATGATCACATGGTCCAATCTCCCACTGCCATACTGGCAATTCCACCCATCCAATTCCAGTCAGGTGCAGAGGTGCAGAGACAAAGGATAACCTTGGCTTTCTGGAAAAATTTTTGTTATGGCCACATAGTATGTAACTCCTTACAATCCCCCCTCTCATTTTCCCACAATAGAAAATGAATAGTACAATAACAGAAAGTGTGGCAGGCCAAAGATCCAAAAGAAAAGATGGCTGCAGGCCTGACACCCATATCTCAGGACCCTGACAGCACACCATCTCTACAGCAGCACGTGCATTTTGGAATGAGGCTCCCCCAAGGACCAGAAGGTCCCCACCCTGCTAGTGTTTTGAAGCACCTTGAAGATCTGGCTCTTCACCAAGTAAGGGTGAGTAACATCTCCCCTTGAGCTCAAGGGTTTTTCTTCTCTTTTTAATCCCCATGTGGTTTCCCCCATGTCTCTTCCTAACCTTGCTCTTCATTTTTAGTCCTCTTATACTTTTAGTCTTGGCTTTGAATGTTCTTTACCTGCAACCGTCCAAAGCTGTGTGGAGTTGGGGAACATATTTACCAGCCAACTCTCAATGACTCCGGGTGGCCTGCATCAATAAAAGTGGGAAATTACAAGACATAAAAAGATAAAGATAAAAGATGACAAGGATAATGAAGTGAAGGATCTCTCTCTCTCTCCCTTGTTGAAAGCCTGTTTGAAGAGACAGGTCTTTATGGCTCTTTTAAACAACAGCAGAATGGATGCCCTCCAGATATCAGGGGAAACTTCATTCCAGAAAAACTAGACAGAGGATACTAAGTTCAATGCCAGATGGAATAATTAATTTTTCATCACTTTTATACGCTGTGAAGTACAAAATACCATCATGAAATAAAACAAAGAAACAAGAATGCAGTCCTAAATCCTAAATCCTGAATGTGGCTGGCTGGAGGATGTGGGATACACTTCTCTATCAGTTTCTGCTAGTGATGAGAAACACTGTTAATGCTTGGGTGGACTCTCCAAGTGAGAAGTCATTTTTCTCACAGCAGAATGCCCAAACGCCAACCAGCAAAAATGGAGGCCTTTTAGCTATGCCATTTCTGAAACTGGTATTAGTGAATGCCAGTCCTTCTCCCCAGTTGGTTGCTGTAAATGTAACTAGAGGTGGGGGGGAAGGGTGCATGAAGTTTTGTGATTTCTATCTGCAAATACTTAACTCTTACTAGTTAAGCTTTGGCAAATCTAGACAGAATACTAAAAAGCAGAGACATTACCCTGCCAACAAAGGTGCATATAGTCAAGGCTATGGTTTGCCCAGTTGCAAAGTATGGTTGTGAAAGTTGGACCATAAGAAAGGTTGAGCACCAAAGAATTGAGGCCCTTGAGCTATGGTGCTGGAGAAGACTTCTTCGAGTCCCTTAGATTGCAAGATGATCAAACCAGTCAGTCCTAGAGGAGATCAACCCTGGCTGCTCTTTAGAAGGCCAGATCCTGAAGATGAAACTCAAATACTTTGGCCACCTAATGGGAAGGAAGGACTCACTGGAGAAGAGCCTAATGCTGGGAATGATTGAGGGCAAAAGAAGAAGGGAACGACAGAGAATGACGTGGCTGGATGGAGTCACTGAAGCAGTCAGTGTGAGCTTAAATGGACTCCAGAGGATGGTAGAGGACAGGAAGGCCTGGAGGAACGTTGTCCATGGGATCACGCTGGGTTAGACATGACTTTGCAACTAACAACAAAAATCTTATTTACATGTTTCACTGGAACTGAAATGAGAAGTCAATCTATTTCTTCACTCCTATCCAGGAGCAAAGTTTAATTCCAGTTTGTTAATTCCTCCAGAATCATATCTGCAAAACTAAACAAGAATTTATCTTATGTTTCCCTTAATAGGCTAAAAACACGTAGTCTATCTATTGATGTCATTTACAATTTTTATAGGTTGCAAAAAGTGGCTTACGACTGGTCATTGCTCTTACAACCATTTAACCAATTTTAATCACGTGATTAAAATTCAGGCAATTGGCTACAGATATATGTAACAGTTGCAAGGTCCTGGGTCACATGATCACTATCTGGGATCTTCCCAGGAGGCTTCTAACAAGCAAAGTCAATGGGGGCAGCTGTAGTCATTTAAGAACTGCATGATTCACTAAATGACCATGCTAATTCATTGAACATCTGGAGCAGAAAAGGTCTTAAAGTGGGCTGTAACTCACTTAACAACTGCTGTGCTTTGCAATGCAAGTTCTGGCCTTACGATCACCCTAGTTGTGATGGTAAGATGAGGACTACATGCACTTGTTTCTCTATTCTCTATTTATTTTACTCTTAATAATAACCTCTGAATTAGATAAAGCTGGATTATAGTAACTTGGCCAAAGTGGGCTTTATCCTTGAGAGGGTATTATAATATAGGTTGAAGTATGTATCTTTATCCATCAGGCAATAATTATTATAGTTTTAAGCTGTATTTCAATATATAAACAAAATATGAATTTTTCATAGAAATCATGAACTGGGAACATAATAATAATTGCCTGTTTTCCTCTGGGATTTGCAACAAAACTGATTATAAACTGAGTACTTTTCAGAAAGCTCAAGGAAAATCAATGACTCACAATTGTTTTTTTATTAGATTTTCTCTTAAACTAATTTTGCTTATTACTGGGAAATAAAATAGCAGTAAAATACAAATCATCCATTTTTGAAAGACAGCTTTGGAAGATGAAAGCAGCTGACTTATGGCTATTCAGATTTTAAATAAATCTTCTTTCCCCATTGTCTTTACCTAATAAATACTATAAATCTAAGATACTAAAACTCTATCCATATGTTTCATAAAAAACAGATCCATGGATCCTCCCCCTCCCTTTCCCAAATCCTGATAGCACAATAGGTTGGGAATCATACTGACTCCCACTGTGTTTAGCATTCTTGTTGTGAAATAAGCTTTTAGGATTATCTAGTCTTGCTTGAGAAAATGTTTTATTGAACTTAATAAACCTTTCTTCCAAGTACATGTACTCTACATAGAACAGACTGAGTTTTCCTTAATTGGTCCATGTTTTATTGACACATAAATGGAAATGAAGGGAATGCTAAACAGTGGGATGCAAATGCTATAAAGATCTTGCAAATACACTGGGATTGTTCTGAGCAAAGATCAAAGTTATAAAATATAAACACAGATATTAATATTTACGGATTACTCATATTTGTAGCATATTGGCAGAATGCTCAGAATATTTGCCAAAAAAATGCTAGAATTCTCTGACATAAGCTGCTGCTTATAAGCTTTGCAGTTGCTTACCAGCCCAGATCAAATCAAGTTACATTCAAAGGGAGCTGAAATTTCCTTCCAACTTGGTGTAAGTGCCATGATAAAATGATGTGGTTTGTAACATAAGTATAATCCTAATTAAAGCAGTGCAGTTTAGTTACAAAGTTTTACCTCAGTATTATAGGTTAGGTTTTTGGCCTGCCTTAATTCCAAAAGAGGATGGTCAAGAGGTGATATTCAGCCAGTTCTGACCAGTTCTAGAGAACCGGTAGCAGAAATTTTGAGTAGTTCGGAGAACCGGCAAATAGACTGGCCCGTCCCCCACTGCCTCCCAGCTGATCTTCTTTTGTTGCCCTGAATAGTAGAACAGAGCTAGAAAGCAGGTTAGTGGGGTGGGGAGGGAATGAGGATTTTGCAGTATCCTTCCCCTGCCACGCCCACAAAGCTACACCCACAGAACTGGTAGTAAAAAAAATTGAATCACACCACTGGCATGCTCATTTTATAATCTCAAGAACTTTTTCTGTGTGGTGTTTGTACACATTAGTATTTAGTGTATTTATAATCAATTCATAATGTCAGGACAGTTATTTGCATGTTCTAATATCAGTCCCATAATTATGTAATAATAAACCACATAAGTACAAAATTATGCTTCTGCCCTGGGTTGGGTTCAATGAAGTAAATTGCATACAGTAGCTACAAAATTCTTGGTTTGATCCTTGGTTTGCAAATGTGAACCAAAGCTTTTATAAACACCTGTCATCCAATTTCCCAAACAAGATGCCATTTAAGTAAAAAAAAAACACAAAAAAAAACCAGGTATAAATTGCCCATGTCTTGTTTTCATCCTATGATACAAAGACAAAATAAAATAGCTTGAAATCACTCTGTGTGAGGAGATACCTTTCTTGTAAACTCTAATCAAGGAAGGACTCACATATGTGAAACTTGCTACCGATTTAACTAAGTATTTAGCATGTTTTCTCAGCAAACCCGAATCACAGGTATGCTCCAGAGCTCAGAAATACATTTTTCTATGAAGCTTAGCTTGCAATCCCATGTTTTATTCAGTTAGTTTCCTTACATTAGTGATGCCTAATGACACTTCTAGTGCCACAAGTGAATCTGGTATCTGTTTTTTTTAAACAATTATTCAGAATTTTTACAAGTAAGAATTTGTCTAAGCTTCAGATAAGTTGGAAGAAAGATTGAAGTGAAATATAACCCCTAGTTAAGAAAAACTGGTACAGTTGATCTTAACCTCACAAAGGGGACAGTCACATTCAGATTCGTGCCAGTCTGCTTAGTTCAGTCATTCAAATAAAGGATGAAGGACACAAGAAAGGAAATTTATTTGTATTTATTTATGTGTTTAACAAATTTAGAGGCCACCCACCGAACAGAATGACTTGATATTGAAGTTGATATTGATTTATATCCCATCTTACATATATGGTATATAGTTCTTCTTCCTCCTGTCCTTCCTCACCATTACAATCCTATGACATGAGACAGGCAGAAGAAAAAGTGTCTGGCTTAATGCCACCCGGTCAACTTCTGTGGCTGAGGGTGATTAGAACCTGGGCTTCTCAGTTTCTTCTCCCACCCATTAACCATCAGATGGTGGCAATTTGTTTCATCATAATAGTTGATTGCAGGAAATTGAAGAGCTTCTGAAAATAGGTTTCGTGAGCAGCTAACCATCCAGAGAGTGAAAGGACAGTGAAAATCCAATTTCCTATGAAGCTAAATATATATAACATCATAATTGCAGGTTTTACAAGTATCTATTGATGGTGACAAGACAGTCCTTTGCAGCGTAGTCCTTTCAATAGTTCCAAGAAAACTCCACAACAGAGGTTGGGTCTTAACGGTTCGGACTGGTTCGACCGAGTAGGTAGTAACTCGGTGGACCATGCCCCCAAACCGGTTTTATCAACACCGCAATAGGAGCCACCATCTAGTTTTTTGCTTCTGCACATGCGCAGAAGCAATTTTTTCACTACTACGCATGTGCACATAGTGCTTATCAAACGTGTGAAGCATGCATGCACCCGAAGTGCGTCCTTGAATGAATTGGCAGTAACAGAAGCCAGAACCCACATCTGTTCCATATCCATTTGCACTGTTCAGGAGATTCCGAGGGCACAGACCAAGTAGTCTCAGCTTGATGCTAACGATCAGATGACTGCAAGGAATATAAATCTTTCCACCATTCAGTCAGAACTGAAAAAACTTCTTGATTGAGAAGTGAAAAGTCTTCAAGGGAAAAAAAGTCTAGTTTGCCTTTGGGACAACCATGACCTGGATGACTGAGAATCTCCATAGATGATGGCGAAAAGAGTTTTATTCTTCTCATTTTTGACTACTAGACTTACCAGGTATATCCTTGGCAGCTTCAGAAATAAATGACAATATGTTTTTAAAGAAAAGAAATCAAATGAGGAGCTTCAATATGTCTGTGTGTGTTTACCTACATTTTGAGAGTATTTATTGAAAATAATCTTTTTAAATAAAACCTATAGCGTTAAGAATTCACCTGTGAACTACAATATTCACTGGTATAATTTTGCATTTACAGTAAAATCTGGATTTAATGTACCTTGGATACAATGGACACATTTTATTCAGATTGTAACACCCCACCCCACCCCATTTAATGGTATGGAGACTTTACATCAAATGATTTGTGCCAATGATGTAATTATGCAGATTGTTCAAATTGACACAGAAGGTATCTATTCAGGTTTAATGGTAATGTGGATTTAATGGGTATGCTCTCCTCTTTGATTGGTCTGTTAAATCAAGGTTTTCTTCTGAGGTCTCTGCAAAAAATGCAACTTTGAATTTATAAAAGAGTAAAATGATGAAACACACATATGATTCGAAGTCTTTGATCTTCATTTCATCATTACACACACTCTTAATGCATTGAAAAAAATTGAAAAGGAAGATAAACACACTTTTGTGGAATGGATTTTGTTTCCTCAATTGTTGTGGGGAATTGTTTTATGCTTTCCAAAGTTCTTAAAACTTTTGATCTGATATATACTGTAATAGCTATTATTACATTATTTCCAACTGAGGAAATGGGAAGGGAAAACTTTGTCACAATGGCAGATGAGCAGAAAGCACTTAATATAGCTTCATAGACTATAATATCTTGTAAGCCATCACAGAGAACAGCAATCAGCCTATGGATCTGATAAGAGTTTGTTTCTTCTTCCTCTTCTTCTTCTTCTTCTTCTTCTTCTTCTTCTTCTTCTTCTTCTTCTTCTTCTTCTTCTTCTTCTTCTTCTTCTTCTTCTTCTTTTCAAATGTTGCTTCTCTCAAAGGAAAACAAGCCATGAAATCACACCAAGAACAGAGAAAGTACATAGGAAAGATTCAATGCATGGATGCATTGTCAAACAAAATCTTTCTTTCCAATTCACAATCTCCCTTCCGAATGTCTCTTGCTATTATCTCTTCTTTGTAGCCCCACTAAGATAAAATGATTTCTCTGTAGGACAAATGGCTGAATGAAAACCACTTATAATCTCAAGATGGAGATAATAGCAGAAATAAAAATCAATTGTGATTTCAAGATGGACAGAACTCACAAGGCCTATTTCCAAATTGAATTCCTTTTGGATTGATTAAATTCTGTTTTGGAATATTTTCTGGTTTTCAACGGTAAAGCAGAGGTATGGTTGGTTTTGCCTACATATGCATCCCTTAATGAGATTTTAAACTATATACTACAAATTCATTTCTCTTCCAACCAAACTAATCAGACAAAAACAACAACAACAACAACAAAATCAAAATAGAGATCTGCAGTAAGCCTTGGATTAACAGACTTAGATTTAATGAACCTTGAATTTTGGAGTTTAATGTCCATTAAATTGGCATTAAATTGGCATTTATTTTGGGTTGACAGCAACCCAAAATAAAGGATTTAGTTTGCTACTTGGGAAGCAATCAATAAAGTGGCCTCTACTTTCTGTAAAGAAAAAAAAATGCATGTTCTTATGCACATGTTTCACATGCGTTCTGGGATGGGGTGGGGGTAGTTAGTGGGCAATATGTTGGAACAGGTTTGGCAGCTGAGTTGTGGAAGGAGGCTGGGAGCCTACCATACTGAGAAGATCAGGAAGGTAATCTATTTAGCAGGAGTAGCAGCAGGAACAGATTTCCTTGCAGAATAATAGAGGTATACTTTGTAGTCCAACCCCAGCTCAAGTAGCAGATCTTATACCTTTCCTGATGAATGACTGTCCAATCTTTTCTTAAAAACTTCCCAGCACAGCCTCTGGAAGCAAATCGTTCCCCTAATTAATTGTTCTCACTGTCATAGTTTTTCCCCCCTTAGCTCTAGATTGGATCTGTCCTTGATAAGTTTCCATCCATTACTTCTTATCCTGCCCTCAAGTGCTTTGGAGAATAGTTAATCCCCTCTTCTCTGTGACAGTCTCTCAAGTACTGGAAGACTGCTATTATGTCACCTCTAGATCATCTCTTCATTAGACTAGTCATATCCAGTTCCTGCAACTGTTCATCTATGTTTTAGCCTCCTGCTCCCGAATCATCTTGCTTACTTTTCCTTCTTTTTACACTGGCTTCTGTCCTAAGAAGCCAACAGTTTACTTTGATCACAGAACAGTTGCATCCTTCAGCAATACATAAGATTGTTCCTTAAAAAGACATACCTTAGGGCTCTCTTCATATGTTCCTGTAGCTGAACTCAAGGGAAGGAAAGAACTGGAGTGGAAAATGTATCTAGATTTCACAGACATTAGAATTCAGCAGACTCCCTGTTTCCTAACTCAACTTTTTATGAAGTATAAGGAATTGAAATGCAGCCTTTTGTTCTTCACATACATTCATAGGATCAACGAGAGTTTCCTGTATGTGAGAATGAAAGTATTAGCAATGATAGTCTCTAGCATATCTGTCTCCAATCAGGTGGCCTTACAGGCCGTATCTATTTTAGAGATATATAGATTTATATTCTATATATTTATAGGTATGTGCATGCCTGCTCCTAATTTTGATTTTCATATTAGAAGAGCATTTGAACAAAATGTTGCATAATTCATTATCCAACTAAGTGACTGCTAGAAACAGACAAGTGTGGATGTGGAATTCAAATTTATTAAGTTTGACATCTTTAAACAAACGAGACATTGGAAACAAGAGTGTTTTTCTTGATAATACTTTAGTTCCAGAAATTTAAGCAAACAGAACAGCTTGACAACAATTTCTATTAATTCAGATAGGATATCCGTGATGGGCCTCATGTTGCTCATCCCATAGAAATGAACTCTGATGGTGGAAATCCAGAAGGTAGCATCTCAATTACATAATAGCAATAGCACTTATATACCAATGCTTGACAGCCCTCTCCTAGCAGTATACAGAGTCAGCCTATTGCCCCCAACTATCTGGATCCTCATTTTACCCACCTCGGAAGGATTGGAAGGCTGAGTCAAACTTGAGCCTGGTGAGATTTGAACTGCCAAATTGGAGTCAGCCAGCAGTCAGCAGAGGTAGCCTGCAATACTGCACTCTAACCACTGCACCATCGTGGCTTTGATCATGTTTAAAACAGTACACTTAAACTGGGACTACAAGTCTGATGCACCAGGAAGATCGCTGTCCATTAAGGATGGTACCATTAGATTGTTTTCCTAGTCAGCTTGATTATTGAATGTTCATTCCAGTTTCCGGAGAATAAAACAAGGCAACATCTCAAAGCCATTATTAGTTGAGTGTGAGTAGTTGGGGGAATGAGTTGGAAAGTTGCCAGACATCACATTTCCTGTACTCTCTCCATCTCTCTTGCTTTCCTTTCTACATAAAGGTTTGTTTTAGTACATATAATTATTGACAAAGGAAACAATTCCATTTTGGGCAGTATGCATGACTAATCAGTGCCTCTATGTTTAATACTGAATTCTTTTCCATTAAAAAAAAAATTGTTGCTTATCACCAAGTAAGGATACAATCAATTTTTTTTAATGGATTCATTGTATGACTGTGATGTTTGTTTTATGTTATTATTCTCCAATGGCATTGCCAAGTTTACCCCCAGCAGTGCTTCTGTGGAGAAAGAAGATCAGTTGGAGATAATCTCTTTAAAGCATTGTAAACAGCAGCTGCTCTGTGGTTATCAGATTCAGAATGAGACCTTCTACACTTTGGGAAGGAATTTTCATAGGAAAAATATCACAAATTATTACGAGATGGTACATACTTGCCGTGTGACTCAGTCTCTGCCGTGCCTTAAAAAAATGAAAGGGTCTGTCTTCTAGTTCAGATAAAATTGCATCGTACAGAGTTTACATTAAAACGGACCCTTTGTCCATGTTAAACCCATGATTATCAGTTGCTGCATCTGAATCTATGCCATTAAAAATCTGGTATAAAGAGTCTATTGTAAAAGAAGAGTGCTTATTATGAAGGATCAAAAACTTGTTCAGTGAACTGAAGCTGGTTGATTGTTAAGATGATTAAAAAGTGAATTATTTGTAGCTTTGTAGTGGGCTGATAACGCCTAAGGAATGGCCTAAGGGAAGATAAACTCATGTAAAGCTATGCTGAAATAGGCTTCCTCCACCCCCTCTTTTAAACCTCTTTTTACTTATCTGTAGGATGATTGTGTTTAACTTTATAATTACTCTGAGAGGAAGTTTGAGCCCTGATCCTTTTATGGTGTTCTTCTTTTCAGCTAACCATATCTTCATCAGTCTGCAGGTTCTGCCTGTCCACAGTTCCTCCTCTGAACACACTCAGTGGAAGGGGTTATTTCATTTTGTCTCCCCTTGGCATTTAATTGAAGAATGCAAAGCCAAATAACTTGAAGACCCCCCCCCCAGTGCCCCTTGCAGCCTCCTGGGAGTCAAAATGGGGGTGGGGACATCGCCCTCCCCCTTGCCCCACATTTTGGGCCTAGCAAGCCACCCTGAAGCCTTCTGGGAGCCAAAACTCTGTGGTGGTGCCGCCCTCCAATTTTCGGTCTAGCAAGCCTCCCCGGGAGCCAAAACGGGATGTGTGGGGACTCCTGGAAGGAGTGGGGAGGAGAGGGATGGGGCCAGTCAGAAGTGGTATTTGCTGGTTCTCCAAACCAGTTAAAATTTCTGCTACTGGCTCACCCAAACCGGTCAGAACCAGCTGAATACCATCTCTGGCTGTAATAAACTTTTATTTTACATTTTAAACCATATCCATCTATACGATAGCCAAGAGATCAAGAGTCATCTTGCAGTGAGATGGGTGGGCAAACAAATGTAATAAATTAATAATAATACATTTTAGCGGTATTTTTTCAAATTAAAATATTAAAATGGCTGCCTACTGTAGGTGTGCATGTGTGTGTGTTTACATGTAAGTAATTTGATGTTTATTTTAGTGTGGATGAAATGTCTCTTGTAAGACGTGATGGAACGCTTGCCTGGGTACAACTGTGTTTTCTGAAGTTTTTGTTTTTAAAATTACCAGACACTCAATTCAATTCTGTTCTATAGGGAGAATGAGGCAGACAGGAACTGAGGCAAGGCAGGTTGAAGCTAACACAACCTTTATTTACAGTAACATACAGCTCAATGTAAGGCAAACCTCGAACTGGCAAATAGCAAAACATTTGACAGCTGACTGTCCTTTTATACTAGAGCTGTCAGACGCTTAACCAATAGGATAGCTGGATTCTCCTGCCAGCTGGTTGCTCGCGTCTTAGCCAATCAGGAGCTAGCAATGCAAGTCAATGGTGTCGTGGTGTCGTAGCCTCGAGGACTTAACAAATTCCAAGACAAGTCATCTGTTTATGCATGCGTGCATGAGCTTTACATAAATATATAAAATCAGAAAGGATAGAAAACAAAATGGTGACACAATAATAGGAAACTGTGTAATAGGAATATATTTCCTAGCAGTATTTTCTACAAATGGACTGTTGTGACTGATCAAACAAAAGATACAATATTATTGCTACTTTTTAGAAATATGGCCAAGCCTGCATGACTTGCAATACACTAAGACAAACCGAGCTCCTCAATGAATCAATCATGGTTGTGGCATGCTTAATTTGTCAACGACAGTAACTCAAGTCATTTCCCTCTCCATAGTGTAAGTTCAAAAGCCATTTCCTCCAAGCTAAATCTTAACCTTTCTTCCAGAAGAGAACAACTTGAAGTGTCTTTTGTGGGAGAAGAAAAATCAGGGAAGACGGATTTCAACAGAAACAGAACTTTCAAGAAACCTTTTTGAGAGAGCTATTGAGACAGCCACGCATGTTTTTTTTCATGTCTGTCCTATTATCCCATAAATCAGACAGTGAGAGTTTGAGATTTGTAGTGATAGAAGACCGAGGTGTGAAGACCTATTCATCTTCTGGCCTTACCGTCTCCTGTGAAAAGCCAGGCAATTTTCTCCTCAGTCTTTCTGGAATTAGTGCTAGATGGGAGAAATGTACATGATTTCAAGGACCTTGAGTGAAAAGTGGATGCTAAGAGAAAGTTCAACTCTCATTTGCCCGTACTGATATAAAGGTGTCACATCACCCCCCCCCCCAACTATGTACATTGTGCTGAGGGAATCACACAAATCTCAAGTGCTCACAAAGAATATTATAATGTGTAATTATAGCAACCATGTTCATGGGATTAAGCTAAGCTTTTTATTATTTATTTGTTTAAGCACTTCACTCATTTATCATTTTTTTCCATCTGATGTTTATTTTGGAGCGTTGTTTTTAACCATGTTCACTGGAATGGTTGATAGTTGGGTTGGTACACCTGTACTTTATCCTGATTTCTTCACACTTTTCTCTGCTGATAGAAATAAGTCTACTTTTTTTATTTTATTTTTTGGCTTAAGGCATATTGCATTTGTAAAATGTCTTTAATTTGGGCTTTCTTTAGCACTGCATCTGAATCTTCTAAAAATATTTAAGTTTTAAAGTAAAAGATTACATTTCTTTAGCTACTGTTTTCAGCTTCTAATGATGTAATTCATGAAAAAGAACTATAATGTGAGAAAATGATAACATTATGCCATAAAATGGATTGACTACGTGGCTGTCGTGGAAAACAAGACATTCAAACAACTTTTGAAAAAGTTGTTGCAAGTGATTTTACTAGTGCTTGATAAATAAATCACCATAGTGTCTAATCACTGCTTGTTTTTTTATGCTAGCCCAGTAAGTACAAATATTTCAGTTTGTACCACAGTACATTTTGTTCAGTCAACCTCTGAAAGCTGACTCAGATGTGCTCACATCCCAAATGTTTTATTCATGTATTTACTTCTCATAACTTATACAAATGCCCTTCTATCAATCAGTGCAAGATGATCTAACTTTTAAAATGATTGAATTGCTATTTTGTAGACATATTTAATTGCAGCAGATGGCAGTACCCGGCTGATATTGTCTGGGCATAAAAGCTAAGTAAAGTTAGGTTAATTAGCGCTTAGCTCAGAGATCTGCAGAGAATGTCAGGATCTAGGCTAAACTAGAAGTCAGAATACACACACACACACACACACACACACACACACACACACACACACACAACAGTGGTGGGATTTGGCTCCCGTTGCAACCGGTACACTGCAACAGGGGTCGGGCGTGTACCACAGGCATACGCGCTGCACATGCATGCGCACCCACTGCCTGCGACGCTCCAGCTGCTCGGCGGAGCATTGCACAGGTGTCGTATGCTGCACATGTGTGCGCAAATGGCCTATTTCCTTCAAATACAGGTAAGGAACAAGGGCGGCCAGCCGGGCAGGCGGGCTCTCCAAAGCACCGTTCCGGTACAGTGGCTGCTGCTTTCGGCAGGCACTGGTACGCGCTTACCGGGGCATACCACCTTACCGGGGCATACCACCTGAAACCACACACACACACACACACACACACACACACACACACACACACTGAAAAGCTGCAATGGTAAACAATTCATGTATGTTGCCAAGAAAACAATGGATGTGTAAAAGTAGTCACCAGAAGACACAATTGAGTCAATGATGTCCATGTCCATCTTTCCAAAGTAGATTCAGGTATCATTTTACAATATAAATTTGTCTACCACTTTGAATATTTGAGTAACTAAGTGGCATAACAGAAATCCATTCCAGTAACTTTGGTAAAGGCTTTTCCAACAGAGGAAAAACCCAAATTTCAACCTACTATGGTTTTATATGTGTGTAAATGTCTATGGAGATTCTCAGTCATCCAGGTCATGGTTGTCCCAAAGAGGCTTTTTCAAGAGGCAACTGGACTGTCTGGTTTTTCTTTGAAGACATTTTGCTACTCATTCAAGAAGCTTCCATAGAACAACTATGACCTGCATGACTGAGAATCTACATAGGCATTTAACTTTGAGATGAACACCCTTTGAATATGTGTAAATATTTATGATTCACTGGTACACTTAGTAACTTTTGACTCTCACCTTTATAGATCTAGGTGGCTCTTTCTTATCTTTACATTACATATATTATATTATATTAATATTCTTCTCCCTCCTTTCCCTACTTCACAACTGCTCTTTTCTCCTAATATATATGAACAAGTGCGCGTGTGCAGTTTTGCATTTTAAACTCATGTGAATAATGCCATCCTTACAGCAATAAAAATAAAATGAAATGCATTTTTTGTCACTGCTGATATTTCAGGCATTTGGGAAGAAATAACATTTTATTTGTAAGAAGATTGAAAATTGGTTTTTAAGTTAAAAAAATAAATCTACAATTCTCAGTCACTAGGCACTGATAATATCTACCCCCCCCTCCATCCCTGTAAATTAATTTTTAAAAATAGGAAGAGGAGAATGGAGATGTGGAAAACAGCGTCAGTAAAATGACTAAGCCATTGGGAAATATTAACAGCTGAGCCTATTTATCACTTCTAGATGGCTATTTGACCCATGTCAGTTAAGGGCTTGAGTGACAAGATTTAATCCTGGCTGTGCTATTAAAAAATGTCTCCTGCCAGGAAACTGTTGATTTACTGGTATAAGTTATATTTGCCACAATGCAGTTGCAAAGAGACTCCAGTTGTGGGTTTTTATTTTGGGTGTAATTCCTTATGGTATTGATTACCTGGGCATTCTGCAAATTCTTTGTGGATTTTGTTTGCCACCAGAATGCTTTTAAACCACAATGCTCTTCTGCCCTAAGAGCCTTTTGTTATTTTACACTCAAGCCCTTTTAATTTATCTTCTATCTCAATTGTCCTATCCATGTTACTAGTGGGAATTATTTACTTCACAAATACTTCAATACTAAAGTTCTTGCATACTGTGCTTAGCCAAGATGGAGGACCGCTTGATGCTAAGTAATCTCAGATTCTCCTTCAAGGATTAGATACCTAGGAGACCCTCCATTATGGGGAGACTGTTGCTTCAGCTATGAGAGCAGATAAAAATTCCACTCATGGGATTAGAGAAGATCTACTTCACAAAAGTAAACAAGGGAAAACATTGCACCAAGCTCTCAATATATCTTTTCTCAACCTAGGAAAGGTTAATGCATTTAGATAAGAAACAATTTTTCTTAAAAGGTTTATTACCCGTAGCAGATAACTGATCACTGAGTTGGAAATTGGTAGCTGAATAAACATTTATGTCATGTAGGCTTTCAGTAGAATGTCTTTTATCTATTGATTATGAACCTGCTAAACATGTTTTTTTTCCCTCTTTAACAACTTAATAGTATGGAATAGTAGAATGTGTTTAATAGGATCTCATGAAGTAGACTGCAAAATTTTAGAAGGGCTGCTGGTGAGAGATAGGTCACAATCAATGGTTATGGTTTTATAGTTTTGTGTTGGTTTTAGTGCTATTATTGATCTTTTGATTTTTGAACACCTTTGTTGGCTTTAACTATTTGTAACTACAAAAAGATGTGTGTGTGTGTGAGAGAGAGAGAGAAAGAGAGAGAGAGAGAGGGAGGGAGAGAGGGAGGGAGAGAGGGAGGGAGAGGTGGGATAGGTAAATGATTGATGGTGAATAAAAGAAAGATGATAAATATCTAGATGATGTCAATAAATAGCTCTCCAAATCTTTTTTTTATCCTATGTGTTTGTTCTTACTATTGTGTTTTGATATATTTAGCAACCTACAAGACAATCTGTGACCCAGTGAGTCATCCTTTTAGAGATATTTCCTTACTCAGACAAAGAAACAGAATGATCCCAGACAAGCAAAAAAGCATCAGAAGCAACTTCCAAATTCATGCTAGCTTCCTTATTTACTTTACTTGGGAAACTGGCAGTGAGCATCAAAAATCTCCCTTCCCCTTCTCCTTCCCTCCCCTTCCCCTCCCTTCTTGTAAGTCTGAAATAAATCACAAAAATCAAAGTACTTCTTGTCAATATACTCAAACATTGGTCATTTGATGAAATGAAGATACTGCTCTTCAGTTCCATAATTGTTACAGTATCTGAAAGAGTCATCTATGCTTTCTAAACCAGTAACCTTTCTTTATGTGATGTCAATGAAATTGTTATTAGTTATTTCGATGACCCTAAGTATAATGAGCTTGACATTGCCTTAATAAACAATAAAACTACAATTTTAAAATAAGTTTTAAAATAGATAATAAATATTTATTTTTTATAATAGTCCTGTAATTCAGGAATTAGAAAATTAATTCATTTGGCTTAGTCCTATTATTTCTACAAAGACACACAAGTCCTTTCTCAGCTATATCTCAGTACTTGAAATGCATCAAAATATCACAATGTGTGGCTTTTTAAAACATCAGCATGGGTTAAAATAATTATGACAGAGTACAAAAAGAGAATTCAGTACCTGATTTGTGGCAAGGGACTGTTGCTACACATTGTTTGTCAGCATTTGGATTAGTCTTTTTTACAAAACAGGGCAAGGAAGAAGACTACCAAGGAAACTTGCATCTAAACTGGATTTTAAAAATATTAAAAAATGATGGATTGCAAAAGAATGTCGTGTTTTTCAGTTCGTAAAACATATTACCATATCATAAAACAAAGAGACGTGGTGGTGCAGTGGTTAGAATGCAATATTGCAGGCTAATTTTGCTGTCTGCCAGCAGTTCGATTCTCACCAGGCTCAAGGTTGACACAGCCTTCCAGCCTTCTGAGGTCGGTAAAATGTGGACCCAGATTCTTGGGGGCAATAGGCTGACTCTGTAAACTGCTTAGAGAGGGCTGTAAAACAATACGAAGTGGTATATAAGTCTAAGTGCTATTGCTATTACACGAAGAGTTTAATAGAATTTTCCTATTTTCTTCTTAACCACTCTATTTTAGCACATAAAATAGAATTAATAGTGAATATAAATGAATATATATTCTGTAACTCTTAAGTAGCATTGGGATTTTACCTGACACATTTTAATGAATATTTTATATAACTTAATTTATCCTTTAACACCTTTGAATTAGTCTGTTATACACACTCCCAAAGTATCTAAACAATAGTGAAAGGAACAATACATTTCATTTGTTCATTGAGACAAAGATGTTAATTCATTTATGTAATAACGAATATGAATTAGACTGATTTTTCCCCTAATGCAATTGTATTTATTTACTCTTAGTATTATTAAATACATTTTGTCAACATTTTATTAAAGAGAATAAATATTTATTACAGAGGAGAGGGAAAAAAGGGATGTTGCATATAGATATTTAAGGAATGGAGCTTATAGCATGGTGTTATGATGCATGCTTCATTGCTTGCCCTTTTTGCATTTGCATGTCTGCCTAGGATCAAGGGTGAGAGGCATAGTGGTGCAATTCAGCTGGTTCTATCTAGTTCGGGTGAACCGGTAGCGTTGGCAAGGAGAGGCTCCGCCCACCCACCCAGACGTCATCACATCCCGTTTTTGATGCTCTGGGCATGTGCGGAAGGTCATGCGTATGTGTGGAGGTGGCGTATGTGAGCAAAGCGAGCATGTACGCACGCTCACATTTGTGAACCGGTAGTGAAGTTAAGTTGATTTCACCCCGGTTGAGGCACTGTCTCAATTACTGAAGTTTCAAACCATTCAAATATTAAACATTTTCACCACCTGGTTAAACTTGGATCAGATTCATCATGGAAGCTAGTACAGTTTCTTAAAAAGTGGTGGAATATAGTTTGGGAATGGGAACACGAGTGCATGAAGCTACATTCATATAGTGGCTTCATTTAGACTGCACTATAGTGAGTTAGAAATGGCATTCATTTCTAGAAGAGCCAAGGTGGTGCAGTGGTTAGGGTGCAGTACTACAGGCCACTTCAGCTGACTGTTATCTGCAGCTCAGTGGTTCTAATCTCACCGGCTCAAGGTTGACTCAGCCTTCCATCCTTCCGAGGTGGGTGAAATGAGGACCCAGACTGTGGGGGCGATATGCTGACTCTGTAAACCGCTTAGAGAGGGCTGAAAGCCCTATGAAGCGGTATATAAGTCTAACTGCTATTGCTATTGCTATTCATCAAGCAGAACAGAACAGATTAACAGAGTTGGAAGGGACCTTGTAGGTCATCTAGACCTACTCCCCACCCAAACATGAGGCCCTACATCATTTCTGATAGATGGGAATCCAGTCTCTTCTCGAAAGCTTCCAGTGATTCAGTGGAATTACTTGCCTCCAGAGGCTCTGGGTGATCCAACACTGGAAGTCTTTATGAAGAGATTGGAGAATCATTGTGGTGGTTGTAAGTTGTAAGAGAACTACCTGTAATTGTAGCATCCTGGGGTTATATGATCAGCATTTGAGACTTTTCCAGATGGCTTCCAACAAGCAAAGTCAATGGGGGAAGCCAGATTCACTTAATCACTACATGATTCACTTAACTGCAGTGTCCTGTTTAACTTTAACTTTAACTTTCCTGTGAAAAAGGTTACAAAATCAGGCACAATTCACTTTACAAGCACCTTGTAAAGTCCTCGGTTGGGGTCATAAGTTGAGGACTACCTTTCTGCTACTCACTGCTTAATTAGCATTAATTTCTACCACCAAAAAGAAAATATTACAAGAATTTTAGCTACAGAGTACTTCCACTGTCAGGTTTAGAGTTCTTAAAATGCATCTTGTACTAAAAATATTATTCCACAATTATTTTTAATAAATTCTTGCTTGAATACACTTGTGTATAATGTTTAACAAAGATTTTGTTATTAAAACTTCTAGTTAAATGGGGGAACTAAACTGATGTTCCATTTGGAAGATTAAATTCTTAGCAAAAATGCTGCAAAAAACATTCCAAAGGAAATTTTAATCAAAAGACAGAATATTTTCAATTTGCTCAGATTCTGTTAATATGAAGAATACTGAGCCAGTCAAGAGTTACAATAACTATCAGAAATGTTCTTCTTTTTTTAATGGGTTTATGAGGAATCGGCTGTTGATGCAAGATAAATGCGGATGAAAACATTATTGATAAATTAGATCCTTGTGCACTTGGGTAATGGACAGAACAAAAATTAAATTAACAAGAGAAAAAGAACTTCTACAATTGTAACTTCTTTACTGAAAATGAATTGCACGCTTTCGTGACACCTCGCTGTCTAAAGCATAATAAAGAGGACAGTAGCCTAGGTTTTCATAATCCGCAGCCTGAGTGCAGAATATCTTTCCTATTCTAGGGGAAAGTTTGTCCAAACATGCATTTGTGTAGCTGTAACTTTACCAGGAAAAGCCAGGGATGGTGCATCCCTCAATATGGTCTAAGGCAGAGATCACCAACCTTGGCAACTTAAAAGCTTGCAGACTTCAAGTCCCAGAATTTCCCAGCCAGCCATGCTGTAGATCAAACAGCAACTTCAAGATGGGCATTTTATATTTCAAAAGCATTATAGGTACTCATCTAGAATATCTTATCCTCGTTGCCATGAACCAATTTCTGTACTGAATTTAGAGTTGACCACCTATATCCAGTTTCACACTGCTTCTATTCCAAACAATGATTTTTTAGATTTTAAAAAAAATCTCACCTTTATTATTTTAATTAATAATTCAAGGAAGCTAACATGCCTTATATCTCTGTGAGTCGGGCTGAAAATTACTCTTCCAAAGTCACCCAGGAAGATTTCATGCCTAAGGTGGGACTAGAACTCACGGTCTCCTGGTTTGTAGCCTGGTATTTTTAACACTAGACCAAAACCAAACTTCTGCACTCTTACCTTATGGTTCCTTGATTACTATTGAAAAAGACAAATAATGATGGATGTCATTAGCTTAAATATGAGAATCAAAGTTCTACCTGTTTGTGTAGTTTTATTGGTAACAGTATAAAAGTGATTTGTCTGTTATTTTCTGAGTTATTGTTACGGTACTTGTTTAATGTACACAACTGGTATTTTAATTAATGAGACCTTATCTAGCTCAGCATCCACAATTAGATGAGGTCAGCCAGACTGATACAACACAAACAGCTCAATTGAATTAAAATCTTGATAATGAAGACAAGATTATCTTTTCTTCCTGGAAACATGTACTTGTTTCATTAAAAAAAAATTATCTGAAATCCAAAAAGACTGTCACATGTTATGAAACTTTGGTGACCTTACTTTGAAAGGCTAATGTGATCTCATGCAAGCATGCCAAAATATTGAGATTTGATTATCTCAGAGGATATACGCCATTTGAAAACAATTTTGTTTATAAAATGTACTCATTTACTCTGGCAAGGAAAACAATGCCCTTCCTTTGCTGTTGATGGAAAAGCGGTTGGGGGAGCCCAGCACTGTGAATGGAGTTTTTCCACAAAGTTGGGATATGTCATGGAGGTGATATTTGGGGAAAACAATTCCCCCAGAGCTCATTGATAAACATTTCTTGGTTTGCTCTTCCATCGTACACTGTAGGACTGTAGGCAATATGCCCCAGAACCTGCATTGGATTGTGCAGTCTGGGAGAGCCTGGGAACATTTCTTCATCAACAGGGATTAGGGAGGCCAAGTTATAAAATGTGTGTTGCATCAAAACTGTCCTTTATTTATTTACTTGCAATGAAATGTTGCAATAGAAATACAAAAGGATACAGCTTGCATTTGGTTGACATGATGCACGTGCCATCATTTTGTTGTCATTGAGGCTAATATTAGGAGGAATTTAATAGCACAACTGTCCCAAAAGTGCTTTTTCAAGAGGCAACTAGACTTTCTGGTTTTTCTTTGAAAACATTTTGCTTCTCATTCAAGAAGCCTCTTCAGCTCAGAAAGTCCACTTGCCTCTTTAAAAAGTACCTTTGGGACAACCATCGGTGATTGAGACTCTCTGTAGACATTAATAGCATGGAAGTACCAAACATTCAGGAAATGAGTGAAGTCTTTTCCCCCAACCAAATCAAAGAGCTTCTAGGAGAGAGTGATCTTTTGGTGTGTGCTGAAATTTCTATTTCAATGAAGGCTGGAGGTTAACTTGAAAACACTTCAACTGTGTTGTCTCTCACAGAACCGACCTGAGAAATGGTTCAACGTGAGAAGAAACAAACGCTAAAATAACCAGACTGGTCTGATATCATAACAAGAAACTGGAGAAGTAGGTGTAAGATTTCAAACCTAGATTTTAATATGAATAGGCCAGATATTTGACCTTAGCAGTTGCTGAAATTCATTAATAGCAGTTTGGGGTAGGTTGGGTTTTTTTTTTTTTTTGCAATAAACTTATCCTTGCATGCCTGTAGACTTCTACTTCCAGTTTTAATCTTGGCCAGCAAAATGTTAACAAACCTGAAGTAATTGAAAGTTCTAAATTATTTATCAGGGAAGTGAATCAAATTGTCCCCACAGCCCAGATTGCTTTACTGAGCAAGCTTTATTTTGCCTCGGTCAATTAGCCATGAAAACTATTTACATGCAGTATTGTGCAATTGTAACAAACTACTATAGATACTTCCAATTCTTATTTTTCCAGTTAAGCAGAATTAATAAGCTACAGCCACCTCATAGCTGTACCATTTTTATAAAGCCCGTATCATTTTTACGACTTGATTATGAGCCAAAGTTTTCCTTCATTAATGACAGTCCCCTTCAGTAAGATAATAAGAAGGAAAAAAAGAGTGGAAATAGTCCAGAGCACAGAGATCAGAGATCGCATTGGTCATTTTATATAACTGCCTATAACTGGATTTTGCATGTCACAGTTCATCGCCTAGATGGATTTAATTTCATGCTAATGATTCACAGAACTTCTCCTCTGCTTGTCATTTACAGGAAAAGGGCTCAGAATAATAAATACTTGGTGACTTTAGGTTATTTCTTGAATCTCAATGGAAGATGAATGGCTACTGGGATAAGAGGAAGTAGAGTGGACTTAACAGCATAAGAGCCTTACTAGGCTCAGACAGTGATCTGTTTAGCTCACATGCTAGCAACCTAGATGCATTCAGGAAGCCCACAGCCTTAGACAGGAGGTTGGTAATTTTCTTTGATTGTTGCTCCCTAGTAGGTGGGATTTAAGGTATGCCACCCTTGCTCTTAGCCATCAAATTAATCACTGCAAGTCCAATGCTTCAGAAATCTGTTCAGTATCCTTTTAGAAGGCACCCACTACATCTGAGATTAACCAAAACTCAGTAAGTGACATGAGTGGCTACCCAGTAATGAGAAACATATATTGAATTAGCAGGAAGAAGAGAGAGCTGGATGCTTATGTAAGACCACTTTCTATGAAAAATGGATATCAACTTTACTTCATTTAAGTGCCAGAGACTTCTGTTATGAAACTTTCCCTGACCTGCTTTTAATCATTTTTTTTTCACTGCTTGATTGTAGAGAGCCAAGTACCAACCTTTTTCCCTTGCATTTCTAATTTTAAGAGATATCAGATTTTGCCCAGGGGAGAGGAGGGGAGAGTTAAGAGGGGTTAGGTTAGTTAAATAACCAAATAAACCAAATAAACAAACCGATAAGGACTTTGGCAGCAAGTCTGGGAAACCTTGGCAGCAATGCAAACAAACTCTGGCAGCAATCCAGCCTGCCAAGTTTGTCTCTCTTTAGTCAAATGTTGACTTCTGCAAGAAGGGCATGGCACAAGCAGTCTCTTTTATAGTCTGGGAGAGGAGCTTAATGACCATCAGCTGAATGTAATTACCTCCTGTAATTACATAGTTGTTCTTGATGCCGAGTAGCCCTTCGACGGCTTGCATCCCGGAACAACTCACAGTTGGTTTCTGGATCACTCTCTCTTGTCTCCTCCCCACTGATCCAAGGCTCAAGCGCCACCTGGTGGCCAACCAGTCTCTCTGCGCCCTGCTCAGAGTCGGAACCTTGTCCAAGGTCCTCCACATCCTCCAGGGCCGACTCATAGGGCCCCTCGCTGTCAGAGTCTGGTGGCAGCTCCAACGGCTCCTGCCGGGCCACAACAGTTTACATTCCTTTTATAATCCCATTTAATTCGAATCAGCAAATTCCCAAAGTTGCTGGTTTTTGTTTTTCATAAAAAGTACCAAAGGTTGTCATTAACAACTCATCACTTGTCTGAGAAAGTTTTGACTGATCTATATGTTCTGATTGAACCACTTTTTGATATATAGTAACTAAACGCAATGAGAGTTGGTTTGGTTGAGTAGTTAAGGCACCAGGCTAGAAACTGGAAAAATGTGAGTTCTATTTCCCCCGGAGCTGTAATATAGGCAACATTGCCCCATTTCTGAAAATATTTGCAAGAAAACTGCATGGAGTAATCCAGGCAATCACTGGGAATCAACACTAGCCTGAAGGCACAACAATAAATAAAAATTGAAAAAATAGTATTATAGAACCTTTCTTTTGTATATCTGATGCTTACCAAATATTGTTATAAGACCAGGTTGTTGAAAAACCAATGATCCAAAAATGACTGCGAGCAATAAGAACCAAAAAGCATAAAAAGACGATTACCTTTTGTGCTAGATAAGAAGCAAAATATAAAATTTTAAAAGCAATCACAGCTAAATCATCTTTAACCTCAGTTTCTCCTTTTGTATATAGTTAAATACATCTGAAACTGCAATGCTTCAGAACTGTAAGATTTCTAGTCTTTTCAAAAAGGAATTGCACAAACAGCCGGATATTTTGACACGTTTTCTATTTTCAAAGCAAAGCCAGAATGGAAAAAAAACACTAGCCTCTATTAGCTGCCATTTTGATCAAAGCGAATGGCATTGTCATACAAACAATAAAGTCTTCTTTAAATCCAGCATGCCTCCTATTGATTTCCTAATGGACATGTAATTTTCATGGTAGGAGTACCAAAGTGGTTTGCCATTGCCTTCTTCAGTGATGTTTTACATGCAGCTCTCCCGAACTCCATTTTCACTGGCAAAGGGTTGCAGGAGGCTGCGGTAACCAAAAATAGAGCTTAGGAGCCCATTTTCGCTGGCAGAGTGCTTGGACCACTACCCTGGCCACACCCACCCCAGACTTCAACCCAGACTTCAACCCAGAGGTCAAACCCAACCCTGATGTGGCCCTCAATGAAATCGAGTTTGACACCACTGTTTTACATGTACATCCCCCAGTAAAACTCAGGTCCTAATATTTTTAGCGGTGTCTGATTCAAATACTAATCAGCATTGCTTTTTTTTAAAGCAAGCGCAATAGCTATACTTTTTCTCACATTTTATTAGCTTTGCAGATGAAAGAATGTTATTCTTAAATGATCAAGCGAAGCAATTGGCAGAATCAATCAGATCTGTAATGAATGAAATCCACCTGACAAAAATCCAACTGTTAATTGGGGATGAAACATTGCTTTCTTTTGCTCATTGGGGAAGTCCTTATGACACTTTTCCATTGTGTTGACAACTGTGACAAAGCAAATAGTCATTTAAATTGAAAAGAGAAGCCCTAACATTGTTAAACGATTCAAGACATGGCTCTGGCATATACAAGGACGTATAGATAATACAATATTCCTGTCATATTATTGACACAATATTTGGTCAATTGTCAAGTCAAGTATTGTTAAATAACTACTTATACTTTCCACAGTATGGTTGAAGATACCGAATACAGTGCAATGCTAGATTATCTCTCCCCTCTCTTATCTCTCTATCTCTCTATCTGTCTGTCTATCTCTCTATCTCTCTATCTATCTATCATCTATCTATTTATTATCTAGTGGGTGGGTGTTTAATTATTTGATTAAATAAATTATTGAACCCTAGTCAATGCAAAATACAGCACTTATAGTGTAATTGGGCAAGTATGAGGGAAATATGAGAATTCAGTTGCCAGGATTACACATTAGTTGATATTGCTTGTTCAAAGTACCTTTCTATGTGAGCTTGATATCAACTCTGTAATAACTATGTGTATTCAATAAAGTTAATAAACAGTGGTACCTCGGGTCTCGAATGGCTCAGAGCATGAACAATTCAGGTGCTGACTGAAAAATCCGCTAAATGTTTCACTCAGTTCATGAACACATCCTCAGGTGCCAAATAAACACAGCCACAACGATTTTCCCTGCCATGGCCATTTCCCCTTCCACTCCATTTTTTGTGCGCGCATACGTAGTCAGTCTTGCTTCTGGTCACAACTAAATCCTGGAATGGATTACGGTCAGCACTTGAGGTCCCACTGAACTATCTTGAGGCTGATGGGGATTCAGTAATGAGAGGAGGACATGTTGCCTATGACCATTGTTCCCTCTAATTTTTTTTCAGTGTGAGCAGAAAAGTATAGTGTTTGAGTGGCACATTTTCATGCCTGAACACCTGAATTTTTTTCACAGATGTCACCTAAGACAACAACGAAATCAGTATTATTTGAAACTCAAAGTTATGTTTATTCAAGATACCCGCTTAATTAAAAGTGTTATATAATATCAGTATCACTTAACAACGCTCCTGCTTAGCAACCAAAATGTTGGCTCAGAAAGTCTGGCATTTGAAGCACGCAAATCTTAAAGCTGTTGTTACAAGATCCTTGCACCCCTAACCCTTTAGAAAAAAAAACCCAGGGGTCTTCAAACCTGACAGCTTTAAGACTTGTGGACTTCAACTCCCAGAATTCCTCCTCCAGTCATGTTGCAGCGATGTCATCTTTGTGGATCTGCTCCATCTTCGGTTTTTTCACAGGGGGTGGGGCTGCCGCTGAAGATGCCAATGAGCCCCCCCCACCAGAATAACTGCTGCTGCTGCCTCCTCCTCCAACAGCACCACCACATTTGCTGCCCAGCGCTGCAGCTGAGGTGAAGCTGCCAAAGCTCCCGTTGGCATCCCTGTGCATGGCAGCGGCGGCGGTGCCTCCCCCTCCACTCGGAACACCTCAGCTGGGCAGGGGTGCTGGCGGGAGCTTTGGCGGCTTCACCTCAGCTGCAGCGTCGGGCGGCAAATCCGGCAGTGCTGTTGGAGGAGGAGGAGGAGGCAGCAGATATTCCAGTGGTGGCAGGGGCTTTGGGGGTTTATTTCAGCCGCAGCACTGGGCGCAAGTGGCTAGGATTGGCCGCCCACAAAGGACCTCCCCGGGCTTGCTTTGCTGAACACAGGGGCGACTGACCCTAGATTTTGTGAGGCCCCTGCGCGGCAGTTAGAAACTGCTGCGCGGGGTTTTCTTGCTACATGCGCGGCCGTGTGGCCGCGCAGCCACGCACCTTAGAAGGAACAGTGCCTATGACTGATTACAACACAGAAACATAAGGTTTTCCAAGCCACATCTTACTAAGGATACCCCTTGTTACATGCAGAGGCAATATGCCTAGAATCATGTTGGGAGAATATTTTATGATTTGTTTTCAGTTAATGCCAAGACTGAAGGATACCAGCAGGGGAAAAAAACCATCTTCTGTCTGTTCTTTGATATGGGGAAAAATGTGGGGAAGGTGGACAGGGGTTGAATGAAGTTATTTGGAAAGTGGAATGATCAAAAGACTTTCAAATCATTTTAATACTTTAAAAGTATGGTGAGATGCATAGCAACACCAAGCTTTTTGAAGAGGACAGTTTCTTGTTTCTTTTTAGAATTTCTATGGCTTTAAAAATTTTAGTCTGTATCGTTGGACAAATGGACATTCAGAATATCTTTTTCTTTAAGTAGGAGAGCCTGCAGCCAAATTCAAAGCTTTACCAAGCATCTTTTGTAAATCCAATTTAGTAAATTATTCAGGCCACTCTCTTAGTTTGTTATTTGTATTTGCCTTTTAATTATTAAGACATCAGCCAGTTTCTTTTGTGTGTCCATATTATTCTTTTAGCTTGTCATTTTAAATGAACTTTCAGATCAGTTTCATTCTTGACAATAAAACTTGTTTCTCTTCCATAAAATCTTTTAAGCATAGTCTATCTATACAGATGGACACTCTTAAAATTAGCTTCTGGATCCATTGTTCAAAAATCTTCTTCAATATGTCCAAATTAAAATAGTCTGCTCCATTCTGTATTGCTAGCAAAATTTAAGTGTTCTTCTAACCATGAGTTTCTTCTAGTTCCCTCTAGTGTCCAACCTTCAAAGTCCCATTCTAGCATTTTTTTTTAAAAAAAGAATTCAAAATAAAAGCATTTTTCGACAGGAATGTTTCCTATAATTAATTACAATTTCTTTACAAATTTATCTAGATCCTTAGCCCATCCAAAATCAAAATTTTAATCATATTTTTTGCTGTTTATTCCAGATTTTTGAAAGACCCTTAAACATGTATTTAAAACTAATTTCACTAAGGATTGAAGGAAAACTCACCAAGTGCTATAAAACATGTCCATCCAAAGATTCCTAATAGCTGAAAAGCAGTTATCAAGCAATTTCCAAAAGTGATTAGAAAAGAAAGTCCCGTATGTGATCCTGGTGCCTTTTGGAAGGTGATGATTGTAAATTGAGTAAGATGGTTATTGCCTTGACTCCTAGAAGTCTGAAACTGCCAGAGTCAACAATCTTGTGGTTTCCTCATGGGGAGCAATTCTCTGAAATAATTGTGGCTGATCTCAAGTCCTCTCCTGCCTGGAAATAAAATACAAAAAGTTGGCCTACTCAACCACTCTTCATTCTCTGAGTTTAATATTTTTATTGAGTACTAGCTGGATACCTGTGCTGTACGACAAAACTATGTGATCGGGCTATGCAGGAGAAATTCAGTTCACAATCCATTGGCTCATTGGTGGTTGGTGATTGAAACACATAAGGGAATATCGCTCCCACCACCTTGAGTCCAGAAGCAGTTCCATAGGTGGAAGGGATATACATTTTGGTGAGGTACCGACGTTTAGTAGTGTAAAAAGCCCTAGACCGCTCCTGAGTGAAGGAGTGGAATGTCTGCCAGTTTGAGCTGAGATAATGGAATGTGAGGCAAGTGGCATTTGGAACAGAGTTCTTTTCAGGTAGGGAGGGAGAGCAGAATGTCTAACTCTTTAGCATCTGAGCATGTTAATATAAGGCAACTGACCGTTGGAACAGAGTTATTTTCAGGGGGGAGGGGGAGTAGAACTCCTTAGCATCAGAGTGTGTTGATTTCTGTATAAGAAATGCTAATGATCTGATGGTCATTCCGAAAAATCCTTTCTTAGCGAATACCTAGAAGCCAAGAGGAACATAAATGCGAAATTTCAAATTTGTAGGATTTACAGTTTTGAAGATTTTGTGATGAATGAGTGGTATTTCTCTTTCTTTCTCTCTCTCTCTCTCTCTCTCTCTCTCTCTCTCTCTCTCTCTCTCTCTCTCTCTCTCTCTCTCTCTCTCACACACACACACACACACACACACACACACACACACACTCACACACACACACACACACACACACACCACAGTAAAATACAAAAGTAAATAAAAAAGCAATGGGGGTGGGAGGAAGAGAAGTGAAGAAAAATAGGGAAAGAAAAAGAAGCATTGACTTCTGACTCTCTCTGTTACAGTATAACAAGGCATTAACTCAAATCACAACTTTTTGCTTTTCCATAATAGTATGAACACGTCTTTTCTGTAAAGATATATCAGTCTAACCTGTAAAGTCCAAAGTCAGAGTTTCCGTGTAGAAACAAAAGTAATTACAAAAGTACTTACGGTATGTTCTTTTCTTTAATCAAAGTAGTCAATTTTGCCATTTCAACCAACGCCATCAACTTCTGCAACCATTCATCCATGGTAGGAATTGATGTGTCTTTCCATTTTTGTGCATATAACTGCTCTTCATTCTCAGGCAGTTGGTGGCTGTTTGTAGAAGAGCCATCTGCAGTTTGCCATTTGTTCCCCAGAATTTTCACGCTTTACCGTGTTTTTTTTTAAAAAAAACCATTTATTCTGGCTGCCAATGAATGGAAACTTTGTTGGAAATGCAAGTTATCCCCCATTGCTTTGTACTAAAATGGCATAAATTAAAGCAATGTAAACAATCTGGGGTTGTTTTCATCTTTAAAAATATATCATTTATAATTAATGGTGGAACAATGTTGCAAAAATGTCAATTTCAAATGCCTATAAAATGGAGAACTGGTAATTAGGTAGCCTTGAATCCCAAGATGGGTCGCATATAAATGTAACAAATAAATAAATAAAATAAAGAGGTTAGCAGCAATGGAAGCAAACAGTTAATGGAGAGAGAAAATAATTCCCTCCTTGTTTTAGATTCTAAAATTTAGAACAACTATCCATCTTCTCAAAAAGGGGGCCACAACAAGAGAAAGATTTAAATAGGAGAAATGGAACCCACAGTCAAATGGCTCTATGAGACTAGTCTAGATTTACAATCAAAAAGAGCCACAAACTTAATAACATGAGTCAAAAGTATCACAATTGTCTGGAATATTCAATAAATAATTTGTTGATGATAGAAGTCAGATGCCATGAGGGATTTTATTATTGTGTTTCCCTTCCCCCCCTTTTTGTCCACACTCTTAGTTACTAGTTTTGACCAGGCTTTAATTGCAAGAGTTGATGAAGTATAACATATTTATATCCATATATACAAACAGATTACATTATCTATTGATCTGCCTAAATGAAAACAAATATTGATATATTCCATCTGCAAAATACATTGCGTAAAACACTTTCCTTGCTTTGAACTACCTAAGTTCAATATTTGGAAAACATATTTTTTTCCTTTGAAAACTTTAGAGTGTCTTGACACCAGCTAGAATTTTAATAAAAATAAATTGGATTTCGAAACAGCAATTTGTCAGGAAAGCCTAATCTGCTTCTTAGAT
The DNA here is from genome assembly GCF_051295495.1 of Thamnophis sirtalis. NCBI lineage: Eukaryota > Metazoa > Chordata > Lepidosauria > Squamata > Natricidae > Thamnophis > Thamnophis sirtalis. The sequence continues at coordinate 162,878,344 of NW_028261382.1, forward strand.
CTGCAGAACAGTGGTGGGTTCTGGATCCCGTTGCAACGAGGCTCGGCATGCACCACATGAATGTGTGCAGCGTGCGTGCACACACGCATAGTGCACGCATGCGTACTTACCTCTTGCGATGCCTCCGCGAGCCTCCGCGAGGCTCCAGCTGCTCAGTGGAGCGTTACATAGGTGCCGTGCGCTCCATGCGCCGAAGCAGCAAAGAACTCAAATACAGGTAAGGAGCTTGGGCGGGTTGGCAGCCCCTCCGGAGCACCATACCGGAACGGTACCCAGTGCTCCGTGCAGGCACCGGTACACCCGTACTGGGGCATAGTGCATGCAACCCACCATTGCTACAGAGCCTCAAACAAGATCGTAAATTTTCCACAAAGCTTCTACTTCCCAAAGAGTGGAAAGTCCTGATCTTTTCTTTGAATAGGTATGAGTTCATTCTGTATTTGCTTTGCCTAGCCAAGACTTTCCAATCAATGTATAAAGAACGATGAAACAGTAGACTTAAGGCACATAGCATCTCATATTTTATAGTCATATGTGCCAATATGTCATATGACCCATATCCTTCTGAAAACGTTTTTATTAGATGATAACCAATGTCATATTCCCATGATGGTGAAACTCTCTGCACACATGCCAGCCATTGCCCCAGCCCAGCTCCACCGTGCATGTGTGTGAGCCTCCCACAGGTCAGCTGGACTTCAGGTCTCTTTGGGGCACATATGCAGGGGACATGTGTGTGCATATGTGTGGGGTGAGGCACATGCATCAGAGGGTGCTCACATTGCATTTTGGGGCCTTGCATGGCACCCCCGCTCCCCATTTTGACTTCCAGGTTGGTGCAAGAGGCTTTCTAGGTCCAAAATGGGGCACCAGGGGGAGGGCCCTCATGTACCCCCTCTTGTCTGTTATGTCTTCCAGGTTGGTGCAGGGGGCCTGCCAGGCCCAAAACTGGACATGGGGGAGTGTGAAGCTCCTCTGTGCCCTGTTTGGGGTCTGGAAAGACTCCTGCACCAACCTGGAAGCCAAAAATGGACAAGTGGGGATGGGGCACATATGTGATGGACAGGGGAGCATGGATGTCACACACACGTGTGTGTGGGAGGTGGGATGCACATGGGGGGGGGTCACGCATGCATGTGCAGTGGGCATGCAGGGGGGCGGGCATGCAGTGCATTATGAGCTTTGGCACACGATGACAAAAAGGTTAGCCATCACTGTCATATACAATAGGCATTTTTGCAGAATGTTATGAGGATTCTTGCAGGGAGTTGGACTATAAAACCTCAAAGGTCCCTTCTAACCTTTGGAGACAGGAGAGCTACATTATCAAAACAACAAGGAGGAAAACATGGCTTAAACCCAAACCCTGCAGAAAGAGATGTATGCAAAAACATCTCAGAACCCCACCCTTCATTAACTTTAGTACAAGAGGGAGAGGAGAAAAATGCACAATCCTACTTGTAACTGTAGTCCACATTAGTAAAAGTTTTAGTCTTCCATATAATTTATCTCATGGTCTCATGTAGCCGTCAGTGAAGCTTGTATTGAAATGTAGAACCATAGAAAAATAGTGGCATTTAAAATTACACAACATGACGTTTCTCACAAAGGAGGCTTAAAGCAAGAACTGAGCCTACTTTCACAAGGAGCTCCTTTTACTGATAGTTCTGCATTCATCAAAGGGTAGAAATGGATAATCACAAAGCTACTGGAACAACAAAGCATTATTGTTGATTTATTGATCTGATCAGATCACTTTGGTTCAGCCAGGAAGCAATGCTAGACTTTAAGTTTCCAATATCCATCAACACTCCTTAAATTCTGTTATATCTTTAGCCTTTGCTGCGGCCTTTCACTGTGTCAAGCAGTTCTTCTTAACTGGGTAAATTCAATTTGTGATTTATTTCTAACAGATAATCTAGAAAAAAAAATTAAAGCCATACCCAGAATGCAGTGCTAAAAATAGAAATGGGTAAGGGAAGGAATTGAGAGACAAATTGGCATGGCTTTAGGTCAGCGTGAGAAGAACCAAAATGTCACCTTAGTTTTAGACTTAATATTTTCCAGCACACATTATTCTTGATGGCGACTTAATCATAGTTTGTTGCAAAGGTTTGGGACACCCATGACCTGGATGACGGAGAATCTCCATAGACATTAACCGTAGTTTATTGCAAGTATGTTCCAATGATATTTTTATCCCATTTAAAATCACAAATCAAGGAAACACCGGTGGCTGCCCCAAATTTTTCCAAAGTTGGATTCTGGGGCCTCAAGTTCTCCTTTAGTTTGGAAAAATATATGGAATAGGGAAGATTAAATATGAGATACATTATTATTATTAATAATATTAATAATATTATGATTGTTCATATTCGCCGAGGTGGCACAGTGGTTAAATGCAGCACTGCAGGCTACTTCAGCTGACTGCAGTTCAGCAGTTTGGCTGTTCAAATCTCACCGGCTCAGGGTTGACTCAGCCTTCCATCCTTCCGAGGTGGGTGAAATGAGGACCCAGACTGTGGGGGCGATATGCTGACTCTGTAAACTGCTTAGAGAGGGCTGAAAGCCCTATGAAGTGGTATATAAGTCTAACTGCTATTGCTATCGCTATATTCTCTTATCATTCTCTGATCGTTCAGCTTGGAGGCTAAAGATGCAGCATGGCCTTCTCCAATTCGAAGAGACACTTGTTTGGCAGGCTGAGGCAAAGAGGCAGTTCCGGAACCAGAGAAATCTGGGGACTGGGCAGGGGACAGAATGTATCTGCCCTCAGTGTGGAAAGGATTACCACTCCCGAATTGAACTTTATAGCCACACCAGATGCTGCGTTATGGCCTCTTTCCAGAGCACGATGTCATACTCTTTTGAGACTGAAGGATGCCAATGTAATTATTATTAAGTTTATTGGCCATCCTTCTTACAGTTTGAGGCAACTCTGGGAGCAACATGCCCCGTTTCTTCTTTCCTATGAGCCTGTCTCTGGATCAGCCTTTCCTTAGCTATCATTCTTCAATTGTGATTGACAGTTCATCAATTGTTTCTCCCCTTCAGAACTCTGGTTGGTAATTGCAATTACTTTTTCTAAAAGATCCCTGGAAGAAAAGACACCTCACTTAAAATGCTGCCATTTTTAATTCAAAATTCCAAATAAGATCACAGACAGGGTCATTCTGAATATTACTCTCCAAAAAATTAACCGCAAAAGGAATGTGTTTGGTTCAATATTTGACATTTATTTTGAAGCAAGTGTGAATTCAATTACGGATATAACAACTTTGCTTAGCCATTAGATTCCAAGAATGATACATACATCCTTCCATTTATTACTGGAATTGTGATGCTAACATAAAGTTTTATCTTAGGCAAAAGAGAGATCTGATAGAAATTTAATGATCTCCAATTAATAATGTGGATTTTAAAGAAAATGAGGGGCAGATGTAATCTGAGATACTTTCATAATAAACAAATTGCCAAGAATGGGAAAATTAGGAAGTCCACAGAGTTCAAATGAATATAAAGGTTTATTGCAAGCTTATGCTCTCTACAAGAATCTGAACTACTAATGGTCAAAGCACATTAGCGGTAGATAAGAGTCAATGGAATTGTGGGAACGAAGGGATTCGAGACTGATGATGCATTTGACCCATCCCTTGAGCTCAGTCTGGTCATCTCCTACACATATCCTTCATACTCAGCACACATATCCTTCATACTCAGATACTAGCATACTCAGTCCAGCTTGGAAAATTTGCTCATTGAAAAACAAATGAGTCATTGTAATTTAGTTATCCCTGTATCATCCCTGTATGGCATCTACTTAGGATCTCAAGTAGTTGCTATGGAAACTAGCAGTTTCAAAATCCCAATCAAGTTTCAAGAGCCATGTCAGAGTTGTCAGACAATCCAGTGGTCAAAATTTCATGAGCCTAATCCACATCAACATCACACAAATGTTGGGTATCAGTTGATGCCAAGAAAGAATTGTGGATCAGGATTCCTTCTTAAATCAGACTGCAGCCAACTGTCTTTGACTGAAGGATTTATTCCTTTGCTTGGCAAGGAGCTTTTGCTCTTTGTTCTAGTTGCTGGGGGCTGGGTGGCTCGCCATTATTACCATCTGACATGCAGCTCCTCAGGTAATGCCAGTGTTTGATTAGCCTCAGGTGATTCTTGGTTTTGTGTCCCCTGAGGTCGACATTCTACAGGTTTTACTGGAGCCTTTTCTTCAAAGTCAGTGTCAGCATCTGAGTTCTGCCCCAGGATTTATACCTCAATGCTGCATTGTAAGAATGTCTCTTGTTTTACCATGTTTATTTTTCCAATGATTGTCCTCTACTCCCCCCCTCCAATTTTCCCCTTACCTCTCTGCCTTCAACCAAATATTATTTGCCCCCAACAGCCCCTACCTACTGAGACAAGTCCTTAGGTGGCCTGTCCTTCTGAGACATCTTGCCATTTTAGCAATCAAAGCAAAAAGAACAAGGAGAGGAAACTTGTAGTTCAAACAAGCCTTTACAGCACATATCTTGTTCAACAAAGCCTGATGAATCACACTAAATGGAGGAATCCAAGCAGAAAAACAATAGCTCTTAATACTACTTGCAAGCATGTAATTTCTAAGGCAAGAAAGATGGCATTATTCCAACAAGTTAAAAATAAATTCACATAATCACCATGATTGGATTTCCCTTATCAACCTTTTCCATGTTGACTAAGAATTCTGGTAATTGTGCCCCAGTATATCTAGAGATTCTCCAGTCGTGTGTATAGGATCTATACCAGTGGTGGGTTTCAAAAATTGTTGGAACCTACTCTATGGGTGTGGCCTCCTTTGTGGGAGTGGCTTGCCACCCATGTGACCAGATGGGAGTGGCTTGCTGCCCATGTGACTGGATGGGAGTGGCTTGCCACCCATGTGACCGGATATGAAATTATGAATTAGTACTTAGGTTGGTCCAAGTAGCTATTCAGAAGTTAGTGGTTAGAAGCAATCGTAAGGCAAGATATGCAATTAAAACCAGAAATATTTTGTTGGCTATTTGAAAGGGAGTATAATATATATTTAATTTTACACATGTTAGCAGCTGCTGGAATTGTGTTTGCACAACAGTGGAAAAACAGAGATATGTAAATGAATAAATATTACAATGTGCAGGAATAAATAAATTGACAATTAAAATCAAGAAGGCTTTGAATACTTTTTCATGTGGGATTGGTTTTAACAATTGCCAACTAACGGAAACAGAAATTAGAAATCCAAAAGTATGAAAGAAAACACCAATTATGTAAGGAAAGGTCCCTAAAATGTATAACGAAATATTACTAGATTATTATTAATGCGTAGATAACTGCGGGACATTACACACCCACCAGTGATGGGTTTCAAAAATTTTTGGAACCTCTTCTGTAGGTGTGACTTGCTTTCCGGGTCGACTGGTGGAACCTCTTCTAACTGATTTGGTAGATTTGACGAACCAGTTCTACCGAATAGGTACAAACTGGTAGGAACCCACCTCTGATCTATACCTAGACATACATATACCTAACTTCAGTGTGGGAATGTTTGAAGAAACAACAAAGAGTTTAATTCTGAGGAGAAAGAAAGAGTCATCTTGAAGACATCAATATCTTAAGTGATCACACAGGATGTTCAAACAAAGTTTTTTTTGCCTCCTGTTGTCTACTATTCCTAATGTAGGGAATTTAAAGATGAAAGAAGCTTGTTTCTCCTACACCTTCTGTAATAATTACCACCTTCAAACTTTCTCATAAAACATGGTAATATAACTGGCCCATCTCTTCTATGCTCACCAGTTTTCTAGAAAGTCACCTGCATGCCAAATGATTGAAAGAATTATTACACCTTGGGAAAATTACACGGATCTTTCCTATTCTGGCAACGTTCAAAGTTTACTATTCTGCCTTTGTTCTGAGGAGCCTCTAATATTTCCTTGAAAGTAAGACTAAGACTATTCCCCACTGTACCTTTGCAGTGAAGAAAGCCATATTAGATTTGCCGAGAATATAGTAATGGAGCAACTATGTGATCCCTCTGGAAGACTTGCCACTTCCATAGAAGTGATGGAACCATAAGAAATGCAAACCATTCTGAAATCCATGTTAGACAGCTGGCACAATCTGAAATTCAGAACTGCTCAGCCACCTTGATTTTTTTGAAACCTTAAACTGAACCCTTGGCCGTTTATTAGACTGTATATAATTAATTTCTTGCCTATGGAACTCATTTCAGAACTTATTCTCAATAAAAGCTGCTATCTTTTTAAATATTTAATCTGAGCAAAAAACTTCATTTTAATCAAGCAGTGGTCAAATTACTTTTTCAATGATCTTCCCTAAATTAATAATTTAAGGCTATCTAAAGGATGGGTGTATGCACTTTCTTTGTAAAAGTAAACCTGACAATTCTTTAATGGAGGGGTGGGCAATTAATTTCCCCAAGAGGCCACATGACAAACTGGGTGTCAACTCTGAAGTGAACCTGACTGAACCCACCTTGTCCTGCCTCACAATTGCCACAAAGCCTGAGAAAGCAGGTGAGGGCGGAAGTAGTAGAGTCACAATAAAAAGGTTTCCTGTGGGAACCAAAGTCATCATAACTTTGGGACTGTTGTGCAGGACTGCTGCCCTGGCACCCTGCTATTGCCCCCACACACACATACACCACTCCAGCAGTGGGATTAACTTACTTTCCCTACCAGTTCGCAAATGTGAGTGCACATCTGCGCATCAGAGGTGGATTGCCAATTTTTTAATTATCGATTTGGGTGTGCTCCTACACGTGCTCGCATGCGACACTTCTGCGCATGCACAGAAGCATCCAGGTGGGGGGGGGGAGAGCTTCCCGCCACCGCTATTACCAGTTCGGCCAATCCGGGCTGAACCGGAAGCAACCCACCTCTGCTGTGCATGCACACCACCTTCTGCACATGAGCAGTGCTTGCACATTACATTGGGGCAGGTGGGCGGAGCCTCTCACAGCCACCTCTACCTGTTCACCTGACCCAGAGAGAACCAGCTGAATACCACCTCTGCACTACTCCAATTGATGCCACTCTGCCCCCGCCACTGATACCCCACTCCCGGCTGCTGATGACTTCCTGCCCTTCTCTGTCAGTGGTTGGACTGGAACAGCCAATGGGCCAAATGTCTCCTGCAGCCCATTAAATGCCCAGCTGAGCTTTAACTCATAAAATTAATTAGAATAAATATCTACAAATTGGGCAATATAATTTCCAGATTTAGAACTTCAAAGGTATTCAAAACAGATGTTCTCTTTCCTTTCTCCATAAGTTGGGCAATTTACAAATGACCCCTGTTTCAAGATACTATTTACAGAGTAAAAAATTGAAAAACCTTGCCAAGAAAACCTCAGGGAATTGTGAAGGCAGTCTCCAAGAATTGGTCATGACTGGAGGGAAGAGGAAAAAAATTTCTCATAGTATTACACTGTTTTTATGCCAAAGTTCAAGCATATTCTTCTATCTCTGGAAATTAGAGAGCTGTATTTCTCAGAGTGGTTTATTAATTTAGAACCAAATTCCATTTTCAAATTTTCTTCATTCAGTACATGGTAAAAAAATAATCATTGATTAGAAAGAAGCTGTTATTCTATGAAATAACACCCACACAAGTGTTTGGAAAAGTATCCTTAGCACCATTAGCCTTGGGACTATGAGTGTGCAAAAATAAATAACTCTTTCAATAAAACAGAAAGTGTATCTACTTCAGTTTCTTTTAACAGGCAGTTTTCCTATAATGAGGTGTATTGATGTGGGGGAAAATGTTGAAATGACTAGAACAACTGAAATATCCCGCATTTGAATGGAACAAAGTTCAAAACATTTTAGTATCCTGGTCAAATGAAAGAATGCCATTTTGGAACAAAATCAGTACCAGGTTTGCTACTGAACGACTATAAAAATAGATGGAATTGCAATCCATGGGGTTGGTCCATCCATCAAAGGATTAATTTTTAAAACAGTTAGAAAATAATAAAATAAATCCCTCTTAGGAAGCTATAGTAGTACTGCTTATCTCTCACTAGGCTGAAAAGTTTTTATTAGAATCAATTATTGGAACTCTCCTTAACTTCAGCACAACCTTTTCCATTTTTAAATAACCCCAAGGCACTGAGACAACATATTAACAGGGCAAAAAGATAAGTACTTTAAAATTCCTTTCATTTAACACCTCTCCCAATCTGTAGATAAACAAGCCATGTAGGTGGACATAATGTTTTAATGTTTTCCTTTAAAAAAAACAAACACCTCTTATTGAATTTTTCTGTTGATACTCTGCTCACTTTCTAGCAGTTTCAAACAACAAATTCAGCATGTGCTCCCCTCCTTTTTTTCCTATCTACTTGGCAAGTCAAAATAAAAAACAATCTTGCTTGCAGAGGTGACTGCTGCCTGTAAAAAAAAACCCAAACCACCATGCTTCTAATGTTCATGAGAGGAATTAAATATGAGCCAGCAGTGTGCAGCAGCTGCCAAAAAAGCCAACACAGTTGTAGGCTACATAAACAGAGGTTTAGGTTTTAGGTTTAGGTTTAGGTTTTATTAATATTTGTAGGCCGCCCTTTTCCCTGAGGGGACTCAGGGCGGCTCACAGAAACCAAGGGAGGGGGAATACAACGTTAAGACGACAACATATAATAAAATCAACACCATACATTCAGTATTCGGGCGGGGTAACGGTCCTTATCCCCAGGCCTGACGGGCGAGCCAGTTCTTCAAGGCTATGCGGAAGGCTTGGACGGTGGAGAGGGTACGAATCTCCACGGGGAGCTCGTTCCAAAGGGTCCAGAGGGATAGAATCAAGATCACATGAAGTGTTAATACCACTTTATAATGCCTTGGTAAGGCCACACTTGGAATAGTGCATCCAATTTTGGTCGCCATGATGTAGAAAAGATGTGGAGACTCTAGAAAGAATGCAGAGAAGAGCAACAAAGATGATTAGGGGACTGGAGGCTAAAACATATGAAGAACGGTTGCAGGAACTGGGTATGTCTAGTTTAATGTAAAGAAGGACTAGGGGAGACATGACAGCAGTGTTCCAATATCTCAGGGGTTGCCACTAAGAAGAGGGAGTCAAACTATTCTCCAAGGCACCTGAGTGTAGAACAAGAACCAATGGGTGGAAACTAATCAAGGAGAGAAGCAACTTAGAACTGAGGAGAAATTCCGTGACAGTAAGAACAATTAATCAGTGGAAGAATATGCCTCCAGAGGTTGTGATAGTATATTTTCACTTTTAATTATTTCTCAAAGATCAACAGCCACCTTTAACAGATTAACGGAGTTGGAAGGGACCTTGTAGGTCATCTAGTTCAACCCTCCACCCAAGCAGGAAAAACTAGTGCAAAAGCAAACTACACTATAGTCCAATTATAATACTCCAAGAGTTGGAACACTTGAAATGATGCTACTTGCAATCAGTGTTAAGTTCAAAGTTTGTGTGAGATGAGGAATTACGTAATACATTGTCTTTTCCCCTCAAGTTTCCTGTGTGTAAATACCTTGATTTGCAACCACAACTGAGCCCAAGATTTCTGTTGTTAAGTGAGTTTTGCCCCATTTGACACTCTTTCTTGCCACAGTTGTTAAGTGAATCACTGCAGTTGATAAATTTAGTAACACGGTTGTTAAGTGAATCTGGCTTCCACATTGATTTTGCTTCTGAGAAGGTTGCAAAAGGTGATCACATGACCTTGGGACCCAGCAACAGTCATCAATCTGATCTAGTTACCAAGCATCTGAATTTTGATCCCATGATCATGGGGATGCTAGAAAGGTCGCAAGTGAAAAATAGTCACAAGTCACATTTTTCAGTGCTGTTGTCACTTTGAACAATCACTAAATGACGTGTTGTAAGACGAGGACTACCTGCAGCTACTTCAAAGTTGGAATTTCAAGAGGAGAATATTTCACACATATATAGTATATAACCCTTGTGATTTACGGCACATTCTGTATTTCTTGTAGAGTCTCAAATGTCTTTGTGACTTTTAAACTTTTAAATTATAAGAATGAAATGAAAGAAAATACAAGTGATCTCAATGAAGAAAGAAAGCATCCAGTTTGGACAATTCAAGGTTTAAAGGTATTCTGAACTCGGAAAGGTTATAGTTGCCTGACAGGAATTTAGTAATTATCCTCTTAAGCTACCTTCTACATTTTTTTTTTTAAAGTACCGTATATACTCGAGTATAGGCCGGCCCGAATATAAGCCGAGGCACCTAATTTTACCACAAAAAACTGGAAAAGTTATTGACTCGAGTATAAGCCTAGGGTGGGAAATGCAGCAGCTACTGGTAAATTTCAAAAATAAAAATAGATACCAATAATGTTTTTGAATATTTATTTCAAAGAAAAACAGTAAACTAGCTCTGGGACATCGTTATGTGGCTGCTTGCCATAACAAGGAGGAGGTGGGACATCGTTGCAGAGTGGCAGGAGGGGGAGGAAGGGGAATCGTAAGACAGCTCTGCATTACATTAGAACGTGAGGAGGGGGGATGGTGCGGTGCGCGCTGCGCGGCAAACTGACACAGAGGGAGGGGAAACTCACAGGGGCGCCGGGCCATTCACGAGCGTCACCCAGCGGCATGGTCCCGCCCCTTTTTCTCCTCCATTTCGGGCAAATTTTTCACTGACTTGAGTATAAGCCGAGGCGGCTTTTTTCAGCCCAAAAAGTGGGCTGAAAAACTCGGCTTATACTTGAGTATATACGGTATGTTTTTTCTAGTCTAGAATTGAGTGACATGCTTCACCTGCATTTGAAGGTGATCAAGATACTCAAATCATTTCTCTTTAAACACCACAAGCTCTCATGGGAACAGCAGTCACCCTCATGAACTAAGAAGCTAATGGAACTGGTTGACTTAAGCTGATGACCGAATATTCCCAAAGGCTAATTACAACAGAGGCTAGATGGATCAGGTGCTCCATTGCCCACCGGCTGTAATATTAACTGTATTCCCCAGTGTGGTCAAAAGACATTAAAAAGAAGCAAGGCGGTAATAAGAACTTTTAAGAAAAATAATATGTTTGTGGTGCCGGCACATGTCTACCTTTTTTCAAAGGAACACCTGCAAAGTGTTTAGAACTTTTTCTTCCCCTAGAATAAGCTAAAAAGTGCAAATTATGTAGAGGTTGGACAAAAGAAATCTCAACTGCATTCATTCCTTATACTTGAAAGATTGCACATACACAACTATGTGAGATTATCTTTTTAAGTTAAGAGACAGCTGGTAACATTGCACTTCTAATTTTGGCTTTTAATGGATGCATTTTCATGGAACGCGTACATTCTGGAAAACCATATATTAATAATGGTATAACATATATATATAGCCTTCTAAAGTGAATTCTTCTGTATAGATGATACTATCAGCCACAATTAAATCCCATTAAATGTAATAATTACAATATTTTTGAAAGGTATTAGTACTGGTGTTTTATTTCTCTGTATATAGCATACACATAGGAAAGTACACTGCATGTCATAAAGGGGGTAAATATAATATCTGAGATAATATTTTAAAGAAAGATATAAATAAATATTAAAGATATAAAGACATTTTTATGAGCCTGGTATGCATTTTTAAGACTCTCGGATATCAGAGAGGATATGAGAATATAGTGCAAACACTAGAACCTTTTTTTAAAAAAAAAATTGGAACCATGTTTTAGAATTTCTACAAAAAACAAAAATATAACCAAGTAAAATGCTTGATCGGAATTATTCCTTTAACACATTATTTGTGTGTATTGGGGAGGGGGGAACAAGAATAGCAATATAGCAATAGCAGTAGACTTATATACCGCTTCATAGGGCTTTCAGCCCTCTCTAAGCGGTTTACAGAGAGTCAGCATATTGCCCCCAACAATCTGGGTCCTCATTTTACCCACCTCGGAAGGATGGAAGGCTGAGTCAACCCTGAGCCGGTGAGATTTGAACCGCTGAACTGCTGATCTAGCAGTAGCCTGCAGTGCTGCATTTAACCACTGCGCCACCTCGGCTCAGAAGAAGTACAGAACATACTGTGGAAAACCACACAAATTAGAAGAAATGCAATGGCTGTTAGCACATATGAACCAAACTCAAGAAGGGTTATTATCAGGGTTCCCAGTTATACGCCCATAGCAAACAGAACTCTGAGGCAGAGAATAGTTTTATTGGACATATCGTATTGGCACGGGCTGGTGAAAACTGACTCTGAATGTTCCCGCGGTTTTCACCTAATTAAAAGTAAATGTTTTTCTCCTCCCCCCCAACAGTCACATGGCCCAATCAAGGTGTCATCCGGTTGCCTGGTAACTCACACCTCCTCTCTCCAGCCACCTGTGGGAATGTCCTTGGTTCCCAAGAGAAAGTATTTTGTTTTGGCTACAAAACCCCAACTATCTCTATTCTCCCTTTCCTATCCCTCAGCTTCAGTGTGGCAACACTGAAGCCTCAAAATGGCTTTGGTCAGGCTAGCTTCAGGGTTGACAGTTATATTATAATAGATATGAGCTTAAAGAGACTCTGCCTTGACTCTCTTTGGTACAAGAGAGATAATAAGCATCAGGTTTTCAAGATTCTGTTACTATAGCCTATAATACAGAGTGCCAACATTTGTGGTAGAATCCATTTTCTTGACCTGGCCTAACCTCAAATGGCTGACATCAGCCTTGAAACCCTCACAGCATGCTTCCTTCTGTCCCTCTTACAGCCTCATTAAATGGCTGCTAATGGATTTTAGAGCATAGGTGAATATTATATATGTATCACATTATATGTTCAATGATCCTGTCGCATTTCTTGTGATCAAGGGCTTGAAATACAGAGGCTTCTAAACAAAATGCACATAGTGTGACTTTATGTTTCCAACAAGATTCACATCACAGCAAATGAACATGTCTGGTTTTGTAAGTGTAATTTGTCGCAAGAAACTGGTATTTATTCTTCTTTAGAAGTCAATTAGTAAGAAACAACCAGATAGCAGATGTTTCATAGCACCAGCCATCTTGGCTAGGAGAGATTCGCTATGATTTTTTTTTATTGACAAGAATGCCTGTTGTTTACTGATCATCCAACCCAAAGCTTTTTAAAGTCTAGATTTTAATTTGACACTTTATTTGACCTCTTACGCAAAGCCCTACACAGAGTATCTTATGCTTCCTTCCTTTTCAATAATGAAGATATAAGCCAAATGAGAATAGAGTGGCTAAAAGTCTAAAAGCTTGTCTAATGATGACCAATATTTGCGACACAGAACTGCAGCTCTAATTCTCTGGCCTTTCCTAATTATATTAGCACAGTTGAAGGGAGGGCTAAATTGTTTTAGGATTTAATGATAGTTTGAGGATCATCCGAGAGATAAAGTATCTGTATACATTTAAAATTACATGGAATTGTGTTTCTGTTAAGATTATATAATTCAGTAGTTGGTTCATGTCTAAATACCAACTTTAAAGCAATGTTCCAAGACAATAATAGTTTTTATGTTCTGTGAGCTTTCTGTTTGCCAGGCTATGAGAATTGTTCTAAAATCTGCATTATTTGTATTATAGCAATTATTATATTAGGCCAAGTAAGAAAGAAACGTTGTCTACACACTTCTGAAGTCTTTCAATTTCTTCATTGGACAAGTGCCTAATTAAATGAAAAGGATAAAAATGTAAAAAAAAAGAGTGCATCATTAGATAGCACATATAAACCTTCCATTTAGTTAAAAGTTCCTTTTATGACTCTGTAGCCCCTTAATTCAGAGTATTCCTTAATTCAGGATGACTGGATGGATCTGAGTGTTTACTTGCCGGATGCCCTTCCTGACTCCACACAAAGATTACAGCAGAATTATTTTCTTTGTGCCCTAGGAGAGAAATATCTGCCGCTACTTAAAATTGAACTCTCAACCTTCTAGGTAGGAGGTGAGTGTCTTTACCAATAAGCCAGCATGCTGCTCAAATCTTCCATTTAGTAATTGTCTTCAAAATGGGATATGGAAGGAAACTGATTGTTCAAATGACGCTCAACCAAGAGTGCAGGTTTCTAAGTGACGGGGAAACAGTTACAGGTAGTCCTTGACTTATAACCACAATCGAGCCCAAAAAATCTAGCGGTGGCTTGGATCTGCAGCCATGTGTAAGTGAAATAGATTGTTTTTGGGAGGAAAAAAAAATAGTAGGGTTAGACCAGGATGAGTCTAAGGACCTTTTTCAGACCAAGTGCCCAAAGTGCGCCCAAACCCTCAAAATGCAATGAGCGCATGGTCCCCACACATGTGTCCTGCCTCCTGTGCATGTGTTCGCAGCCCCACATATGCCTCTGCCCCCCCATGCATGCACGTGTGGCCCACACACACACGCCTCACTGTGGCCCCTGTGCACAAGCAGTGTCCCCCCACATGCATGTATTCCCCCCACATGTGCCCCACACCCGCGCATGCACAGCAGAGACCTGACGACCAGCTGACTGGTGAGTGGCATGCACACATGCATGGTGGAGCTGAACTAGGGCACTGACTCGCATAACCACAGAGAGAGCACTGCGTGCCACTTGTGGCATGTGTGCCATAGGTTCGCCATCACTCGGTTAGACTGTCAAACTTTATTTGCATTTATATGTATATGTACAAACCCGCACATTAAAACCTGTCTGATTACGTCTGATATGAAGTGTTGTTTGTTTCTGATGCCCAATTCTACTTCTCCAATCTAAATGAAGCTGCAGAACTTTAATTCAGACAAAAATAAGGTGTTGCTATTCATCTTGTTCAGAACATAGTACCCTTCCCTTTAAATAGATCGATGTTGTTGCTATCATGTCACAAATCAATTGCTACTAGCTGAGGCAGGTCTGTCAACCGGAACTTCTCCAGCCACAAACATTTATTTTTTGGCAACACAAAATATGGGAGAGTTATACCACTACAAATTATCTATCTATCTATCTATCTATCTATCTATCTATCTATCTATCTATCTATCTATCTATCTATCTATCTATCTATCTATCATCTATCTATCTATCTATCTATCTATCTATCTATCTATCTATCTATCATCTATCATCTATCATCTATCATCTATCTATCTATCTATCTATCTATCTATCTATCTATCTATCTATCTATCTATCTATCTATCTATCTATCTATCTATCTATCTATCTATCTATCTATCTATCTAAATCATCCATTGCAAAATTCAAGTGTTAGATTAACAAATCAAACAAGAACATTTTGTTCATTTAAAAATAATGTCAGGCTGGAAATACTGCCACCTATGTGTGCATTTGTGGGTATCATTTGCCACACCAGGAAGTGTTCTGTGTTTTGTATTGGAGATACGTTTTTGTCTCACATATGATGTTATATATTACCAGATATTTTGCTAGGACTCTCAATTTAGCACTTCCGCTTTTCTCCCTATCCTCTGCATCAGACCATCAGTAATCTTAAAATGAAGAAGCAGAAGCAAATGGAAGAGATACAAAACCTTCAGCAAGTTGAAATCTTTTATCTATCAGTTTCTCCCTGCTATGGATTTTTTCACAGGTTCTGAGGAAGCCATTTCACAGAGAACAAAGTGCCACTTTATTTCTGTTTTATTAGGTAGCAGGGAATGCGTTGCTTTCTGAAACATTAAAAAAATATCAGTGGAAAATTGGCTCTTTAGAATTAAGAGAAAGAAGCCTGTCAAAATAATAAATAATTTTGTGTCCCCCCCTCCCCTCCATGAGCCATTACAGGAAGAATTATTTTCTTCATTTTCACAAAGGGGGATATTTGGAATTATTTTATTAGGTCAGATATTTAATCACACTTTTCTCTGGTTACTCAAACCTTGGTCACTTTCTGTTTAGATTACTGCAATTTATTATGCACAGGGCTGCCCTTGAAGGTCACCTGGAAGTTACAGTTGCCTCAGAATGCAGTGGCATACAATTTTGAGAATCCATACGTTCACCCATACTACACTATACTACATCGATGCTATGCTGCATCCAGTTTTTTCCAAATGCAATTTATGGTGCTGGTTATTACCATTAATAGCAATAGCACTTAGATTTATATACCACTTCACAGTGCTTTACAACCCTCTCTAAGCAGTTTACAGAGTCAGCATATTGCCCCCAACTATCTGGGTCCTCATTTTACCCACTTCGGATGGCTGAGTCAACCTTGAGCCTGGTGAGTTTTGAACTGGCAAATTGCAGGTAGCTGGCAGTCAGCAGAAGTAGCCTGCAGTACTGCACTCTAACCACTGCACCCCCAAGGCTCTTGGATGGAAGGTTGAATCAACCTTAAAGCCCTAAATGGCATGAAATCAAGTCATCTCCCCCCAGAGGACATCTCTCCATCCATCAGAGCACATAGGATAGACATGCCTCAAGTCCCTTCCCTTAACATTTCCATCATATACATCCTGGGACATGTGTCTTTTCTGTTGAAGGCCCTGCCCTATGGAATACTCTCTCCCCTGAGATATGAGCTACGTCTACTTTTCTACTGTTCTGGAGACCATTTACAACTCAGTTCTTCCATTATGTGATGGGATATGGAAAGGCCAGTGTGGCATGAAAATGTGGGTGTATTAGAAAGTGTATGGGTGTATTAGAAACATATGGGTACAATACCAGGTTTTTCTGATTTAAATTTTATTGATACAGATAGTCCTCAACTTACGACCACAATTGAGCCCAACATTTATGTTGTTAAGTGAGAAATTTGTTGAGTAACTTTTGCCCCATTTGATGACTTTTCTTGCCACATTTCTTAAGTGAATCAGCAGCTGTTAAATTAGTAACACTGTTGTTAAGTGAATCTGGATTCCCCATTGCCTCTGCTTGTCAGAAGGTCGCAAAAGGGGACCCATGACACTGCAATTGTCATAAATGTGAGTCAGTTGTCAAGCATCTGAATATAAATCACGTGACCATGGGGATGCTACAATGGTCCTAAGTGTGAAAAATGATCATAAGTCACTTTTTAAAGTGCTGTTGTAACTTTGAACAGTCACTAAATGAAATGTTGTAAGTCGAGGACTACCGTACTGTTTTATATTGCTTTCTTGATTGTAAGCAGCTCACAGTTGTTTTTAGGATGGGCAGCCATAAAAATGTTTTAAATAGATAAACGACAGAACTAGAAACTAGTCTTAAAAGTCAATTTCCTTTTGAGCAATATAGTAATAACAATCTAGTTATCTAAAAATTCAACCCAAGGCATTAAGATGTCCTACATAAGAACTATCATCCTTTATCTCTAAAAAATGCTTTTTTAGCCTAGTTTTCAAAGCCACCACTTGAATGATACAAGCAACAATTATCTGAACTATTCTAAGTACTCTTTTCCATCAAAGCAAGCACAAAAAGGTCTAGGAATAAAAGATGATCAAACACAATATTTAAAAACGCTGTCACACTTATGCAGAGCAGCTTTAACATGAAAAACTGGAACCCTGCAGAACGGTTTGGGGAATTTGTATTCATTACTCCACTATTTTTAAGTTATTTAGCATGCACTGTTACTGCATATGCTAATAAGTTAAAAACTTCATAGATAAGTCAACTTGCCAGTGTCAACTTAAATAAAAAGCAGAACTCCTCCACTGTACGAAAGAAAGAAAGAAAGAAAGAAAGAAAGAAAAAAAGAAAGAAAGAAAGAAAGAAAGAAAGAAAACGTACTGTATAAGCAAGCAACTATTTGGACAGATGTTTCTGTGCATTTGAGAAACTGGCTACAATGCCCCTTCTGATTATTGACCTTGTTAATGGGATGCGGTGGCTCAGTGGCTAAGACACTGAGCTTGTCGATCAGAAGGTTGGCAATTCAGCGGTTCAAATCCCTAGTGCTGTATAACAGAGTGAGCTCCCATTACTTGTTCCAGCTTCTGCCAACCTAGCAGTTCGAAAGGACGTAAAAAATGCAAGTAGAAAAATAGAAACCACCTTTGGTGGGAAGGTAACAGCGTTCCGTGCACTTCGGTGCTTAGTCATGCTGGCCACATGATCACGGAGATGTCTTCGGACAGCACTGGCTCTTTGGCTTAGAAACAGAGATGAGCACCGCCACCTAGAACCAGAAATGACTAGTACGCATGTGTGGGGGAATCTTTGCCTTTACCTAAAGATAGATTAAGCTTCATTAATCAGATAAGTGGAAACTAGACCTCAGAAGGAAGTAGTGGCGGCAAACATCTCAGAAGGGACCCCCCCCCTACTTTTTGGGGCTATAAAAGGGGCAAGGAAGAAAGGTCTATGGAGATTCTCAATCATCCAGGTCAGAGGTGGGTTGCCAATTTCTTTACTACAGGTTTGGACACACTCACATAATGTGCGACACTTCTGCTCATGCGCAGAAGCATCCGGGTGGATGGACGGAGCCTCCGGCCGCTGCCACTATCGGTTCAGCCAATCCGGGCCGAACCGGCAGCAATCTATCTCTGATCCACATCATAGTTGTCCGAAAGGTGTTTCCCCCCCCCAAAAAAGGTAACTTTGGAAGCTTTTCAAAAGCTTCTCATCCAAGAGATTTAGAAGGCCATTAATTAAGGTTTGGATAGCACAGTTATCTATGGCACGACAAAGTTAATGTTGATTTCAATAATCACTTTGCTTGACATGCCATACTGAGTTTGGAATAAATATAAAACAAGGATCTCTATGAAGTTGCCTCTTTGGGTCTCTCCCCAGGAAGCTTTTTAAAGAAAAGAAAAGGTGGGGAGTTTTTTTACAATATGTAAAGGCAATGTATCTAACAGATGAACCAACAACAAAATTAAACATTAAAGCACTTTGTTAACAATCTACTATTCCATTTAATTTATATAAAGTTTAGAATGGCTTCTTATTTACTGTAAATCACCAGAATCGTTGTCTCTGATTCGTCCGGAATGAAATATCTTTGTTTGATTCTTATTAATAAAACTTTTTCTTAAAATTTAAGTTGAGAACAATAAAAAAAAAGAAAGAAAGAAATGGTAGCGAAGCCAGACTGGGAGACCTATGGTAAAATAATATTTTTCAACTCTGGGAACCCCACCCTCAAAGGAAGAGCTTGAATTAGAACAATTTGCCTTTGGTTTACATACCAACAACCGAAAGAAAGATTTAAACTAGATCAAAAGAGTTATGGGTTTGATTTTGTAGAACATGAATTGGAAAACTTACTGTGAGGTAGTGATGAACATATTATTGTTAAAATGTATAAAATGTTACTGAATCTGAATTTGAAAGTGAACATGTGAAGCATTGTATGATTCAGTGGGCAAGGAACTTTGGGTATAATGGATTGCTTGAACAATGGGAATATATGTGGTTGAAATGTTTAAAATTCATACTAAACTATAATTTAGAAGAAAATTTTTATAATATAACGTATCAAGGGTATTTAACACCTGATAAACTATCTAGAATGCACAAAGGTATTTCAAAGGGACCTTTTATCATTGATGGTGGACGTTTGATAAAGCAAAGAAGTTTTGGAGTATGATTCATATTTTAACACAGAAAATTCTTAAAACAAAGATAAAAGATGAAACCAGAAACTTTTCTTTTGGGGTTAATGGAAAAAGACAGGGGAAAAATGGAACTTTGATGTTACATATTTTTACAGCTGCAAAGCTACTGTATGCACAGAAATGGAAGGACATTTCAATCCTCATAGCTTAATCTATGATGAATCTCGGTCATAGTTGTCCCAAAGGTGTTCCCTCCCCACCAAAAAAGGTATCTGGACTGTCTTAGTTTTTTCTTTGAACATGTTTAGCTTCTCATCCAAGAAGCTTCTTCAGTTGTTCACTTCAGAACTAACGACTATTCTTGGATGAGAAGTGGAACATTTTCAAAGAAAAAACCAAGACAGTCCAGTTACCTTTTGTGGGGGGAAACCACCTTTGGGACAAGGAAGAAATGTATTTTCAGTCTTGCAAGTTTCTGTTAGTGTAACCTTAAAATAAAATAGGATTGGCTCATCTGGATTGTGTATCTTTATCTGGTCTACTTGACAAGGTGCACAAGAGAACATTTATTGTTTTGATAAAAGCCTTGGCAGATTCACGTATTCCCTTTCGAGAATGAGGAGGAAAAGGAATAAAATAATAACAGATAAAAGAATAATTTTACAACATCTTTTCCAAATTCTTGCAGAAGTGGAAAAAGACAAAACATTTGTTCTGGGAGATGTGAATAGAATGTCAACTTTGGATTGTATCAAGGGAGGAAAGATTTTTCAGAAAAAAAAATGTTCCAATATACAGGTAAGTCCTCAACTTACCTCCACAACTGAGCCCAAAAGGTATGCTGTTAAATGAGACATTTGTTAAGTGAATTTTGCCTCATTTTATGACATTTCTTGCCACAGGTATTAAGTGAAACTCTGAAGCTGTTACGTTAGCTACATAACATAGTTGTTATGTGAATATCTGGCTTCCCCATTGCCTTTGCTTGTAATCTATCTATCTATCTATCTATCTATCTATCTATCTATCTATCTATCTATCTATCTATCTATCTATCTATCTATCTATCTATTTATTTGTCTTGTATGCCGCCCACTCCCGGAGGACTCCGGGCGACTCACAAAAGACAAGGTAAAAGGGGGAACGAGACAAAGACAACATATTAAAAACAAAACCAACATTCACAATTTCTGTAGAGGTAGATGCTTCTCAGCTCCCCCCAGCCTGCTGGAACAGCCAGGACTTGGTGGCTTTGCGGAAGACCGGGAGGGTAGTAAGGATCCAGATCTCAACAGGGAGCTTGTATCAGAGGGCCGGAGCTGCAACAGAGAAGGCTCTCCCCCAGGGAGTCGCCAGCCGACATTGGCTGGCAGATGGAGTCCGGAGGAGACCCAACCTGTGCGATCTAATTGGTCTGAGAGAGGTAATCGGCAGAAGGCAGTCTCTCAGGTACCCAGGTCCAATGCCATGTAATGAGAAGTAATGTAATGAGAAATTGAAATTTTGGATGGCAGGAATCTCTAATGCTACCATTTGAGAAGCAACTAAAGCATGCCTGAGGGATTATCACATTTGTTTAAAAAAGAAATGATATAGCAATTATACTCTGAAAGTTATCTGCTGCATTTTGCCACAGTGAGGTGATGGAAGAAATGTCCCTCTGGGTTCAGTTCCAAGTGGGAAGAAAGACACTGGAAACAATGGTGGTTGTTTGGAAAGATGGTTTTAATGGTGGACAGGATCACATGGCAAAAAGGGAAGAGGTTCTGAGAGTGTCTGGGTTTTATGCCCTCTCTGGGCTTTTGGTTTTGAGCTTGTATTCTGATTGGTTGTCAGACTCCCATGGGGCCATGCAGGCTTGGTTGACTCTTGCTGGGTGATGATGTAATGAAAGAGCTTTGAGATTCCTATTATGGTTCTGCCTGAAGGAGGTAGATCTTTGTTATGTAGAATAGACTGACCCAGGCCTTAATGGCCCATTGACAAAGGTGGGGTGTGTGAGTTTCTGCCTCCCTTTTAGGGGAAATATTCTGCCTTTTTAATATTTCCTAAAATATCTTATTTTTTTAGGAGAGGAATGTGTGCTAACTTCCTACAGAGGAATTCTTGGTCATGTTGTAGGATTTGGGGGGTTTTTTTTGCAAGAGGGGGGAGCAGGGGGGAACAGCCCAATATACTATTTACAGTTCTGTTGATCTGCATTTAATATGCTGGCATTGCAGCTTTGAGTCAGCTACTTTGCAGTGGGATAAATTCCACTTTTATTCTTGCCTTCCACACGCAGGTTCTGTTTGCAGTTACTAAATCCTTGTGAACGGCAAGAAGTAACTATATAAGTCATGACACAAGACTTAGCACTTGGGTTTCTGAGAGCAGCCTGCAAAAGAAGGATTAATATTTGTATGTTATCATTAGTTTCACATGCTGCACCCCAACCAGGGACAGAATGAATTTGTAATCTACTTCTGGATATCCTGCACGGTAAGATAAATTGGAAAAGCTTTCTTTGGGAAATTTGCCATGAAAGAAAAAGCCTTTGAAAAATGTATAGCACTTTTAAGCAAGAATACACATTCGTTTTTTGTGTAATGTCCTCTGAAATATTTTTTGCCCTTTGATTAATTTTAACTTAATTCATTCTGCAAACCGTATGTCTTAACTGAATGTATAATAATACTGAACAACTTTTCTCTTTAGGTCACAGTGAGGATAATGACAATCAGCCACAGAAGTACTTAGCTTTCCAGTTACATTTATAACCATAGAAGCAAAGACAAAAAGAAAAATGACATTAAAATGTGCAGATTTCCAGAGCTGCAGAAATTAAATTTTGCCGATAATATATTCTTGCTCTATCAAGAATGCATATTCGAGTTATTATAATCACTTGACTTTTAACGAACTTTTAATTATCCACTACATCCAAACATATTGTACTGTGTTATTAATAATTCAACAGTATGTATTTATTGAAAGCAGGTGTATACGGTTTTCACTTAAAAAAATCTCAAGGCAGGTCTTCTAGTCCATCTCCCTGCTGAAGCAGGAGACCCTGTATCATTTCTGACAAATGGCAGTCCAATCTCTTTTTGAAAGCCTCCAGTGATGGAGTACCCACAACTTTTGAAGGCAAGTTGTTCCATTGGTTGATTGCTCTCATTGTTAGGAAATTTCTCCTTAGTTCTAGGTTGCTTCTCTCTTTGGTTAGTTTCCAACCATTGTTTCTTGTCTTGCTCACTAGTGCTTTGGAAAATAGTTTGACACACACACCCCGTCTCTGTAGAAGCCCCTCAAATATTGGAACATTGCCATCATGTCTCTCCTACTCCTTCTTTTCATTAGACCAGACCTATCCAATTCCTCTAACCTTTCTTTTTGTGTTTTCGCCTCCAGTTCTTTTCTGCACTCTTTCCAGAATCTCAACATCTTTTTTCTATTGTGGGCACTAGAACTGGATGCAGTATTCAATTTCTAAATGTGGTTATTACTAAGGCTTTGTAAAGAGGTACTAGAACATCACATGAGATGCTGTTGGATAATTAGTTTGACTATTTTGCCCAGTATAGATGTGACATGTCTGGAGGTTTTTTTTTTTCTGAGTAGTCCTCGTTTCCCTTTTTGAAAAAGGGAATGACATTTACTTTTATCCAGTTTTCTGGAATCGTTCAAAGGTTATGTTGTTTTTCCAATTCCTATGGAGCAGCCAAAGAGCGGGTATGCTTTACAACAAATTGGTAGTGTTTCCCGGTTCACCAACAAAAGCGCTGATAAAACCATGCCGACAAAACCGCGACGTCAAAATCGTGCCCAAAAAAGTGTGCTGACAAATGCGCACCGACAAAAGTGCGCCATCAACAAACAACATAGTGGGAAGCGAAAACAACGTTATAACCCTAAGCCTAAGCCTAAGCCTAAGCCTAAGCCTAAGCCTAAGCCTAAGCCTAAGCCTAAGCCTAAGCCTAAGCCTAAGCCTAAGCCTAAGCCTAAGCCTAACCATAACCATAACCATAATCACAGTTTTGTCAGTGCGGTTTTGTCGACGCGCTTTTGTGGGCGCGATTTTGATGTCATGGTTTTGTCGACGCGGTTTTGTCTAGCGCACATTTGTTGGGTTACAGCATTTCCCATAGTGAATAAAACAAGCCAGCATAGGATGATGGAGGAAGCATGTAAAGATTCAGGTGTCATATGCTCAGCACAGGT
Organism: Thamnophis sirtalis; assembly: GCF_051295495.1. Lineage (NCBI taxonomy): Eukaryota > Metazoa > Chordata > Lepidosauria > Squamata > Natricidae > Thamnophis > Thamnophis sirtalis. The sequence continues at coordinate 162,902,030 of NW_028261382.1, forward strand.
CCTCTATGATTAAGGCACTTTACTTCCTCTGGTCTTTACTTTTCAGAGAGGAAGCCTAAGAGGCTGTATTTCTATGTTTAAGAAGCCATGCAGTTGTTTTGTACGTTGATTTTTTCCCCCTTCATTATTTTTTTTCCTGAAATGGAAAGCTTTGGTTTCACTCTGTTCGCTTCTCTTAATCATTCTCCAGAACTGCCTGTCATAATGCTCTGTGCTTGACTGAAAATTGACGTAAGAACTGCTCTTAATAGCTCTGTGAAAACAAATATATTTTTGTATACTACTAATCATCCCGGTAGTTATTTCACTGAAGTTTTATAATATTAATTTAGTGTGTTCCATTTCAACACTATTCATTTTGTTTATTATTATTAAACAAAAATGCTAAACATTTTGCTCTGGCTATAGTGTATCTCGGACAAGGAGGAGGCTGACTTACTGAATGAATTAATAATGCCTAAGCTATATACAGGTAGTCCTCAAGTTATGATCACAAAATTTAAGTTGCTAAGTGAAACATTTGTTAAGTTTGCACCATTTTATGACTACAGTTGTTAAGTGAATCATTGCATTTGTTAAGTTAGAAACATGTTTGTTAAGTGAATCTGGATTCCCAGTTGAGCTTGCATGTCAGAAGGTTGCAAAATAGGACCACATGAACCTCGGACATTTATTTATTATTTATTTATTAGACTTATATACCGCTTAATAGGGCTTTCAGCCCTCTCTAAGCGGTTTACAATTTTTTCAGCAACTTGCCTCCACAGTCTGGGTCCTCATTTCACCCACCTCGGAAGGATGGAAGGCTGAATGGACCTTGAGCCGGTGAGATTTGAACCGCTGAACTGCAGATCACAGTCAGCTGAAGTGGCCTGCATTACTGCACCCTAACCACTGCGCCACCTTGGACATTGCAACCGTCATAAATATGAGTCAGTTGCCAAGCATCTGAATTTTGATCACATGACTATGGGTATGTTGCAATGGCTATAAGTGTAAAAAATGGTTATGTCACTTTTTTTCTGTGCCGTTGTAACTTTGAATAGTCATTAAATGAACTGTTGTATTTAGCTTTTAAAAACTGTAAAAAGAAGTTGCACTAAAAATGGTAGTAATAATATTCTGTTGTCATAGTATAATGTACAAAGAATATGTGTTCTTAACTTACTTACTTCCCAAAAATAGAATATCTCCTTTTGGTAAAAACGTATAAACCAACAGTCTTCTTTCATAGGGTGAATAAGAATTCATGAATGAAAAGGGATCAAAGCTTGGTTGGCATCCATTTATCAATTTATAGCCGGCATCTGTTCTGCCCACAGAAATATTTAAAATGTAGTAATCTGGTTTCCCCATTGACTTTGCTTGTCAGAGAGTCGCAAAAGGGGATCACATGAACCCGAGACACTGCAACGGTCATAAATGTGAGTCAGTTGTCAAGCATCTGAATTTTGATCACATGGCCATGGGGATACCGCAATGGTCATAAGTGTGAAAAATGGTCATAAGTCACTTTTTAGGTGCTGTTGTAACTTCAAACCATCACTAAGCGAACTGTTATAAGTTGAGGACTACCTGTATTTATTTATAAAGCTACATTGCAACTTTATTGATAGTGTCAGGTATTCCTCTGCTTCACTAAGAGACTAAATATTTGCTGCAGAATGTTTTAGCTTCAAGCAGTAAACCAATATAGCATTCGGCAACTTAACAGTTGCAGCTAGAAGATCACGACTGCAGTGACAATGCAATATAATACATTTGTTTATTTGTGTTAGAAATGTTACAACTAAAATAAAGCATACTATATGACATAAAATTTAAAATATAAAATACCAGACAAATACGTACAAGTTAAACAAATCTTGCCCATTAATTTTCTTCTATCGTGAGATCTTCAAATATATACTGATCAGGACACAAATGGCAAGTATACATATGTGCTGTTGTCTGCATGTCACCACAATTGCAAAGGATCACCAAATAGCCACATTTGTTCAGAATGTTTCTGGATCTTGTACCTGGGATCAGTCTAAACATAGTAGGTACCAGCAGTATTAACATTGATTTCCAATCTCCTTGTAATCAAACCACGCAGAGATAAATATATCCATTCAATTTATAAGGTAATAACAATTCTTAATACTTTTATTCAGATCTTCTTCATTAAGTGGTCCAGTAGCATAAACCAATCCTTTATCTGTTAGTTTCCATTATTTAATGCATGTATAATGAGAAGTATTACACCCAATTAGAAGTTCTCTTAACTTATTATTGGTTAAACTTTTGCTGTGTTTTGAATGCTAATTCAGAAAATAGAGCATAGTTATCTGAACTATAACACTTCTTTTATTAAATAAAATAAAGCATTTATGAGATTCATGAACTTAAAGTATTTTTTCCATTTTATGAATCATATATTACCTTATAAAAACACTTTCAGTTCTTAACAATTAACTTAGATTTCATAGGTATCCCTTCACAATGTCAGCAAGGAAGTTCAAATTGTATAAATTAATTAAAAATAAAATGGAGTTCGTAGTTCGTATCGAGTAGAATTAACTTACAATTTTAGATAAGGCTACGATCATCAAAAATGTATTGCCTGAACTAAAACATTGATTTATTCCCATCTTCACTGAGACAATGGAAGAATATGAGAAGCTGGTGCACTAGGTGTCATGGAAGTAAATTTCAATGCAAAACCTGGCTTTTAAAAAATCATGATTTATATTTTTAGGCAATGCGCTGAATGATATGGCAGTTCTTCAGATTCAAAGAAGACATTCTGCTGTGCAGTTCACCTGTGGACATGACAGTGGCAGCCCCAGCTTAAAACACACAGAGTCTAGCACAGTGGGAGCACTGGAACTCCATTGTTGTAATAACTGTGGGGGTTATTTTTATTCTGAAAAATATTACACACATTCTAGAGAGTGTTAGTGATTCCAGCTCTACTCTGTGGTAGCCTTACTTAAGTTTAACATGATTTACTAACTAAATGTATACAGGATTACTACTTAATGCAATCTATGCATCGTAATAGATTAAGATAGACTATTAATTTGTCACATGATGTTTAATTCTGAGTAACCTTGTAAAATAGTTACATTATGTGCTTTATTGTTTATTCCTCAAAATACATTTATATTACATAAAGTGTCCAGTGAGCTTTATGGAATAAATTGCTAAATTTGGAGTTTTTGCAGCAATTATTCATTTATATAATATATGCATAATCCTCATTTAGCAACCATAATTGGACTGGCAATTCAGGCGTTAAGCGATGCAGTTGCTAAGTAAAACCATCACCTTACTTAACAATTTTACTTGTGAAGATTGTAAATATGAGGATTGGCCATAAAAGGCACATGGAAAGTCAGACCTTCAAGTTGCCAATCAACAAAGAGTGCACACTTAGAGGAAAATGAAGATATACATCATGTGCATACATATTAATTGTCTTTATTAAGAGATACACATTCAGGTTGTTCCAGCTTTTGAGAACATATTTTATTCAAGGGCCTCTAATTCCACTGCTTGAATTATCAAGAATTCAGCACCCTTTTAAGAGTTCACTATAGTTCTTTCAATGTCCCTTCACATCAGCTGAGCATGTACTCAGATATTTTCAGAAGCTGGATAAGATTGGAAACCAAACTATAATTGCAATAAGCTGAAAGAGTGTACCTACTATTGCAATTCCTGTAATTTAAAAGTTTATGTATGTGTTTGAGCCTGGGTATACTTGCTGAAGTGTGGTGATTCATTTTTCAATTTTCAAAGTAGATTCACAGACTCAAATCATACTATATTCTTTTTTCAATGCTGAACATGCCATTATTTACACTGAGGAAAATAAAACAAGTCTATTTCCAGGAATAAATTAGGCCTATATCTAAGATGGAACAAACTATTAAAAAATTCAAAACCAGTGACAAAGTATGTCAGCTCCAGAATATTTTTAAACAGACATTTTTGAATAGAAATATTTTAAACACAATAATTAACATAACAATATTGTGTGATATTTCATTAGGGATCCAGCTCTGATTTAAACAAGGATTACAGTTTGTTTTTTTTACAGTACTATATGTATAAATCAGTTCGTTCATGATTGTATTATTATCTAGTTTTAATTAGGAAAGCCTTGTTTCGGATCCTCTTATAAATTTATGAAATGTGTAAGACAGCATGTTTTTTTGTTTCAACAGAAGTAAAAAAAGAAAAGTTTTAACAAGATAAAATTAATGACATCATTCTGTCCAACAAAATGGAAAATCAATATCTAATTATTAGAAAACTAAGTGACTATTTGACTTTCTTAAGTCTTGTATTTTGGGTTCTTACTGGGAATGATACTTCAAAATCTCAAGATGAAAAGATTAGACTTTTTTTGTTTTATAATACAGGACTGACTTTTGAGACTTGAAAGAGATTTAAATAAATAAAATGCTTATAAGGAATGATAACAATTACTATCTTTTGGTATTGCACCATTTGGAATATAGTTACCTGTTCTGACCCACCCCACCCCCCAGCCTGTGAATAAACCAGAACACAGGCTTGGCTGTTTGCCACTGTTCAATTACTAAGATAACGAATCCTTTGGCTGAGAGCCCAGGCAACTCACATTCAATAGAGTAGCTTTGCAGCAACCCAGATAGTTCAAACGAAGCAACGCAGATAGTCTAAACGAACAGACATGGCTAGAATACACAGATAGATTTTCTTAACTACTAATTCAAATGGTTGTTTCCTGCAAATGTCCCCTCCCAACGCCTCACCTATAATCTCTCTTGGGAGGGGCCAATCACCAACCACCTGTGCTTAATCATCTTCTGTGAGTCTGCCTACGGAGTTGCTGCTTCCGTTTCTCAGCCCTTCTTAATCTAGCATCAGGAACAAACTGCCTTTGATCCTCCCCACTGCTCCATGCCTCAGGCGCCCCCTGGTGGCCAACCAGCCTCTCTGGTCCCTGCTCTGAGTCTGAACTCTGCCCAGGGTCCTCCACATCGTCCAGGGCAGACTCATATGGTTCCTCGCTATCCGAGTCCATCAGCAGCTCAACTGGATCCTGCTGGGCCACAACAGTTACCTTACTACATTTAGTAGATACAATGTCACAAAAAGCTGAGCCTTGAACTTATATATAAAAGTATTTTATTCCATAAGAAATTTATTGCACAAATGAAATAATTTACAGAATTGAAGCTCACAGCTTGGATTACAATAAGTGTTAACCGTGCTTGTCACATACACTGATTCCCTGTCAACAGAGCTCTGTGTCTATGTATCCACTGCCACCTTCCCATCATTTACTGTATAATTGCTCTGTATTCTTAGAACTTGGGATCGTAATGTCAAAACCCTCCAAGCAAAATGGATGGGAACGTTCAAGTTCCCATGACTTCTATTCTGATTATTTGTGGCTGGGGAAGTACTAGATTAATCCAAATCCAATGGGCAGCAATGATTCCACTTTACTCAATTTGATAATCTGCTTGATCTGTAGCCCCCGTTATTGTTAATTATTAAAACAGAGCACCTTAAGAACTGCTACATACGTGTGTACACCTAGATTGCTTCCATTATTTTTAATGACTTCCGTCAGCTGTATTTTGTGATGACAACTTCAAATATTTTCACCCCAGAAGGATTTTCTTTTTATGATTAATTTTATTCCCTAACACTAAGTACTTCTAGAGAAATAAGAGAGACCAAGTTGTTGAAATTATTCACAGTATTTCCAATTTTAGAGTAATATTCAATGTAATTTGGGTTATTGCCTTTCCCAATACAATGTAGCAAGTGATGAAAATTGGCACTGTCTTAGCAGTCGAAATACAGTCAGAGATATTGACTTTATTTCAATAAATTGAAGACATGAATTCCTCAGTCATCATCACTGTCTCATTAAGCAGCTAAATGTGAACAAAAAATATACAGATACAAAAAGGTTACAGGTACAAGGACTGGACTTCAGAATTTATTTATTTTCTATGACATATTCCTTAACAACCATGTTTGAAGCCTGGAAACATCGTGTTGGCCTGCTACATGGACTCAGTGGCAAGGATAACTTTTTATCAATTTTATCTGATATGTCCTTACCTGCAGGAGAGAAATATAGCGTCAATGTACCAAAACCAACTAGTATTTGCTTTAGCATCACCAGAGAATCTTTTGCAGTGGTGGGATTCAATTTTTTTTTACTTCTGATTCTGTGGGTGTGGCTTGGTGGACGTGACATGGCTTGGTGGGCGTGGCTTGGTGGGTGTGGCAGGGGAAGGTTACTGCAAAATCCCCATTCCCTCCCGATCAGCTGGGACTCGGGAGGCAGAGAATAGATGGGGGCAGGGGCAGTCAGAAGAGGTATTTACTGGTTCTCCGAACTACTCAAAATTTCTGCTACCGGTTCTCTAGAAGTGGTCAGAACCTGCTGAATACCACCTCTGATCCTCCGTATATCAAAGGTGAAACTAACATGGGTAATCTAGTCTCTATCTTATCTTTCTTACTAAAAACTACTTTATAGAAACATAGATTGTCCAAAGCCATAATAGGCATTATGGTGGATGACCAAAGCATCTATACTTTGTATAAATTTATCATCGCATGAAGACGATGAATCAGCAAATAAAACAAAAGGGGGAGGGTGAAGAAACATGTGTTGTGTGTCTGTGAAAATAAGAATAGAAGAAGGCTATAACAGATCATAATAAAAGAGTCCTGATTTGGTGGAGTTTATTTACTTAGTTAAACAATATATCTGGGTGGCTAACAATAAATAACATTAGCAGTAACACAACCAATTAAAAACAAGTACAGTAACAATTTACCAGTGGCGTTTCATTTATTTAGTTGTTAAATTATTTGCCATCTATCTCACCATGGGGCTATTCTAGGGAGCTTACAGAAATATAAAAGGAAGAAAAAATGAAAGGAATATAAGCAAAACAGAAGTAAAGTGATAGAACATTGACAAAAACAATGGCAAAGGAATACAGCGAGAATAATACATCAATATGATAGCCTTATATGCCATGTTTGCCTTCACACACACAAGACCATTGCTGTGTTATTCTGGACCAATTGCAACCTTCAGATTCTTGAAGGGAAATCCATGTACAGTGATTTACAACAGTTCAAAAAAAAATTAAGACAAAGTGACCATAAGTAGAATCTCCTGATCCAAAAACAAAGGCAATTGGCACACAAAGCAGATTTGATCAAATCATTTGTTCCTCAATCTTGACTCTAGGACCGGGGTCCCCAACTCATGGTTATATTGCCCCATGGCATGCCAGAAACAGGGCTGCACAAATAAATGAAGCCCCATCCATGGATACAAGCAGCATGTGAAACCATGCCCCCTTCTGTCCTCGGAAAAACTTGTCTCCACAGAGCCATTCCCTGGTGACCAAAAGATAGGGGCCATTGCTCTAGAAGAACTCCAAATTGTGCATAAATTGTTTTTTACTGTGTTAAAAATGGGAAATTTTCCAATCCCGGGACACTCAAAATCAACAGATGCTTAGCCTTAAAAAAAAACACCTTATAAAGGACAATAACAGTCAAACATAGTTATAGCAACAACACTTAGATTTATATACTGCTTCAAGGTGTTTTACAGAATTCTCTGAGCATACTGCAATGTCAGCATACTTCCCCCAACAATCTGGGTCCTCATTTTACTAACCTCAGAAGGATAAAAGATACAGTTACTGTATGATATCTATTTAAGAGAACCAAAACATTGCAAAGTATGTAATCAAAAAGCAAGGAACGATTAGGATTAAAAGTGGCAGAATGATGATTTGATAGAAAAAAATAATAATTAAAATAAATAGAAGTAAGTGAAGAGAGCCAAATAAGAGAATTTAAATTACACATGGAATATTTAAAAGCTTTTTTAAAAAAACATTATAATATGTATGTAAAGTATAAATGTTATAATTAAATATATATTTAAATATTGGCTTATGGAACATCTAATTGACTTGTTTAAGATATGTCTGAAGACTGAAAAATGTCTGATGGTTCCCCTGTACAAAGGGAAATGTAGAAAGAAGAAATGGAAACATCAGAGAGGATTTAGTTTATTAAGTTTGCTGAGGAGGCTATTTAGCAGAACATCAACTGAGAGGAAACAAGAGATGAGAGAATGAGCAAAAATCAGGATATCAAGTGCAATTAGACTTATGTGATTTGGTGTAATAAAATATTGTCTGCCTAAAGAAGCAAAATGACTGTGCATAAGAGCTTGCTTTTGCAGACATTGTTATATGAAAGAGACAAAATTACACTAGTAAGGACATCTATATGGTAAAACTAGAAGAGACAAGAGTCAAGCATGAATGGATGTTGAATAAACATACTGAATGTGAAAGTGAATAACCATGAACAAAGTAATTGAGGTGATTTGGTCACACAGAGAAACTATCCAATGATAAAAATGTAAACTGATCTGTGAGGGAATAATAAATAGACTGAGTGAAAGAAGAATATTGAGAAAGTCATGGCTGTATAGACATGATTAGATCCCCAAATAGACAGAGTAAGAAATTTAAAGAGAAAAAAAACCCTAAAATGGTCTATGGACATGTAGAAGCAAAAATGGAAAAGTATGGCGCAACGGAGTATTGAAATCTTTTGTCAAAATTATTAAAGCTTGGTGATTCCCATGTTATCTCTCTCTCTTTTTCTCTCTCTCATTCTCTGACTATCACCTCTAGTTTTGAGAGAGATATTGAAAGTTTTGATGTAAACTATTTGCAATATTTTTCCTTTTCAGTTCCTCCTCCTTTCTTGTTTAAAATTTATGCCTTCAGTTTGCTTGTATTTCTTACATTTTTTAAAAATTTTTAGCATAATGTTGCTTGCTAAAAATGTTACATAATACAATAATAAAAAAATATCTCAGGGGATGCGTTCCGGATATCTTTTGAATTAAGATATTTAAGACATGCTGATATAGCTTAATATTTAATTTTTGAACAAAGCTATTTTAACACTTATGAGATAAACCGAAGAAGAAAATATACTGTCCTTTATGGCAAATAAGAATAACATACTCCAAATGTTTGAGAAAACCTTTGAGAAAATGTATAACTCTCTCTTTGTGGGTGCGTGTGTATGTGTGTGTGTGAGCATGTGTGTGTGTGTAAACACACAGATCCATCCATACATATAGACAGACATATAGACAGACTAACCTGTCAGTGTCTTACCTACATTGCAAATATTGAAATATTATGAATAAAATACAATACAGCATTGGGAAAGTTGAAGTGCCAAATCAAATACTAGTTTCAGGAGTGCAACTAATGAATCATTAAATTAACAAAAGTAGGACATTTTAAACAGTGCACCAGGTCTAACAAGGATAGGGTTGGGAATTAAAGGTTTTAATCAGGACATTTCCTTGTTTGGTATCATCTTGACTCCAATTTGCCATATTCTGACTGCAATTAAAATGTTTACAAACGAAGAATAAAAATGTAATATTCAGCTTGACTCTAAAAGTACATTTTATGTTTAACAGTAAGTTTTTGCTCTTAGCTGAAAATATGAAATTTATTTTGTACAGAATCGATCACTTGACAGATTAAAATTTATAACTAATCTGTTTATGTAACTAAAAATGTGCTATTCTGTCTATTCAACTGAACTGTGTAACATAGCTACAATATTATTATTAGCAGAAGGTAACTAGCTAGCTTTTAGATGTTGGCTAATGACCTAGGTCACTAGGAGTAATGGAAGAACAGAGAAAGCATTATTGCTACTGTTTACTTGCATCTTCAGTTAGTAGTATTAAATAATGTGGCCTACTTCTAAGACATTACATATAATTTGCAGTAGATGAAAAATAGCAATAGTACTCTGACATACAGTATATACCACTCCATAGTGCTTTACAGCACTCTCTGAGCAGTTTACAACATGCCCCAACCATCTGAGTTCCCATTTTACCGATCTTGGAAGGATAGTAGGCTAAGTCAGCCTCAAGCCAATCAAGATCGAACTCCTGGCATTAGGCAGTCAGCCTGCAGTACTGCATGCTCATCTCTGCACCATCATGGCTCTTATAAAATCTAATTTATTAGAAGAACAATTTTGTTAATCAATGTCTTTATTTCAGCATTTTGGAAAGATTTTTTTAAAAATAGCTAGGGTTTGCCAAACCTGGTTTCCCCTTAATTAATAACTTCATTTAGGGCATGGTTTTGGCTTTGTGAAATATGATATCAGATTTTCTACATGTATACACACTATTCAAGTTTTAGTATCAGGTCTTAGCAATGTTGATGTTAAATATCTAAATCAACATCAATAGCATGATGAATGTTGTGCACAAGAACCGCTACCCCAAACCAAACTTTCAGTGTACGCCTATTCTTTCAAAAGCTCCATAATTAGCATCTTTACATTTATTCATTCATCATATGTATGCCCCATCTTATACACACACACACACACACACACACACACACACACACACACACCAGCTGAAAGAAAGTTTTTATCAACACAGCTGTGTAGTGAATGTTATTGAAAAGCAAATACATTGCATATAGATGAGAAGTAACTCCAGTAATCTATATTTCTGGATAAGAAAAAAAAATAGACAGATTGCGTGAGGAGTTATTGTTTAGTTAAGAAAATGAATGCCCAACTTCAAATGTTGCTGTGTTTTGATATGAAAAATATTGATAGACCTGCAATTCTGCCATACCATATAGCAGAGACACATCAATATTGTCAGCTAGAAAGAATGCTGTTATAATGTAAAAGAGGTTAGAAATACAAGGGACATTATTAAAATTGCATTCCATACACTTTTATGAATGTAAATTACAATGTTTCCTGTGGAGTTTATTTTGAAGTAAATATTGATAATCAGATGAAAAACTGTGGAAGAGCATAGTCTCTGAGTTAAATTTTAAAGCATTTGATAGTTTGATGGGATATCATTTGATGGGACATGGTGGCTCAGTGGCTAAGACGCTGAGCTTGTCATTCAGAAGTTGGCAGTTCAGCGGTTTGAATCCCTAGCACCGCGTAATGGAGTGAGCACCCGTTAGTTGTCCCAGATTCTGCCAACCTAGCAGTTTGAAAACATGTAAAAATGCAAATAGAAAAATAGGGAGCATCTTTGGTGGGGAGGTAACAATATTGCGCCTTCGGCATTTAGACACGTGGGCCGCACACGGAGATGTTTTCGGACAGTGCTGGTTTTACAGCTTTGAAACGGAGATGAGCACTGCTACCTAGAGTCAGGAACGAGCAGTAGCACATATGTGTGATGGAGGGGGGAACCATTTGATAGTAAATAAAATGTAAAGAATGTCTTACATTAAAAAATAGTAAATTTGATCAAATATGATTCTCTAAGATTTTACAGACAATTACTCCTAATATTAGTGACTGTAGCAATGTACTTTAATTAATATTCAATTAATTCAATTAAAATGGAATATTTACTTTCATCAGTTTTATGAATATTATTACAAGTAATTATTTTGCTTAATTAAATATATATCATTTGAATTATTTATAAGCACCCCTTCTTTGAAAAACATCATCAAATGCCTTTTTTTTTTACAATTTTGTTTGCTCCATCCATGTTTCTATTTAAATAAAGATTGATGGCCAGCACATTTTTTTTTTAACAAAATGCTGATAATAGCTACATTCAACAGTGTCTTTTTAAGTCTGACTTCTAAGGATCCTCAAAATCTAGTTTTTTACTTTTTATTCTAAAATGATGGTTCTTTATCCTGAAAGATTCTGCAAAGCCTTCCTGCTATCTTATTAACATAATATATATGTTTGAATGAATCATTTTATGAGCGTGTGTGTCTTTTTTATAAAGCCTCACAGCAGTACATAATGTTTGTCATATTCCATCCCGTTGCGAATCTTGAAATGAGATACCTTTTCTTGAAAAATTAGTGTAAATGCAGCTACAACCATTTCCATGATTATTGTATGAAACAAAAAAGAGCAAATTTTAAAGGTTTTGTGATGATGATTTCCCTATCATTTAAAAAACATCCTAGCAGCTTCTGTATGGTACACACATACCTACAGCTCTATTCATGTTCAGAGGTCAATTTATTCACCACAGATTACTCTCTTTATTAGGACTAGCTAAAATGTTGTGAAATAATGTCACATTTTCTGAATTCTGTCAGGCTGAAGGTTAAGTTCTACTGGCTATAGATAGACAGATGGAATCATGGTATTAGGAGAGAAGTGAGAAGAACTGAAGGACAGACATGAGAAGCAAACTGAAGTGGTTTTGATTTTTAGATTTTGAAATTGAAACATACAGTACTTGCTGATGTGGTTAATCTAAGCTTCATTGATAACAAGTCTCTCAAGGAAAGTAGGTGGATCTTTGAGAAACCTCAAGTAGGAAAGGATCCTCCTGGTAGCAGAAAATTCACTCCAAATAAGGAATAGCCCATACTAATGCGCAGTATCATGCAGATCCACAATCCTGTGTAAAAGAATTGTAATATGTAAATGTTGAGAATTGGTTTGCTTGCTTCTTCCTGAAGTATGAGTGTGTGAGGAGCTATTGCCTCTCCTTTGGTCAGTTGAAGTAAAGAGATGGGGCTAGTCAATTATTTAGAAATTGTGTGTGTGTGTCTGTGTGTGTGACCTAATGGTTTTTTTCTTTCTCAGAGGCATTCCATTTACATTTCATCAAAGTAACCAATTAAAGCTCAGCACAATTGCAGTAATTAAGCAGATTAATTACTTGCCTTTTTTTGTAAAGAATATATATTACAGAACTTGGAGACAGTGGCAATTGGCCCCTAATCATTCAATGGGTTATTTTGAGTGATTCTCTAAAATCAAGGGACTCAATATCAGTATAAATGAAGGCAACTAGATCTCATGATCATTCTCTTTTGTAAGATCCCAAAACCAAGTAAGCCTTGCATTATAACAGCAACAAGTTGACTAATGTCATGCTAGCTTTTGCATTTGGAAGTACCAAATCTATGGCCTTATAACTATTATAGCCAACCCAACATAACTCAACAGTTATACCATTTCTTGGACTAAGCTGGGTACTTGAACTGTCAGAAATACAGTTTGTCCAGATTTTGAAATAAAGCTAAGTGTTAAACTGTCTGCCATATTAATGTTTGAAGTGTGAGTAAGGATTTAAAAAAACTCAACCCATATAAAGTAATCCTCAAAATACACAGGAATGACTGATTGCCTTGGTTGATGGATGATTGACATGGTTCTTGGACCTCTTTTTCTCCCTAACGAACCCTACTGCAGAAAAAGGAAACCGAGGCAAATAACTCGATTCACACATTAAAAAGCAATCTGTTAGGCTTACCTTTGTCTGTAAAATTGGCAATATATTGTTCAGGAAGCAAACTAGACAATTAGATGTAATCATTAGCACAAATTTGGTATAATTTCATTAGTGCAAAGGTCAATACTGAAGCCATTTAAATTTAAAAGCCAACAAAAGGCCCAGAACTTTCTTAAATTAACAAAGAATAGACAAAACCACAAATGAAGATTAAAAATATGAGTGTTTAAATAAAATAATGAAAGCAAATGCATTCTTAAATTATTATCCATAGTTAAACATTCTTCAAAGAGCTGACAAGAAATCATAATTTAAAAAATCTACAATCAGTTATTTTAAAAAGGGAAACAGCATAAGCAGAAACAGGATCTAATTATATTTCAGATAACTAAATGTTCAGATAACTAACTATTCAGATAACTTTAAAAAAATCACATTGACCTTCCAGCTTTTACAAATACTTTTGTTCTGGTTGTTATTGCCTTTTCAAAGCAATCACATTTCTGGCTCTATGCATGAGCTGAAAGATACTTGACTGACAAACTTAATTGGATTAGAATGGTATCCATTACAATTCATATTCTTTTCTAGATGGTGTGAACAGTACAGAAGATGGGAATGCCGAATAGCCTTATTTACAGTATATGTAGTGTTTGGAGGTTACCAGTGCTCCTTACCAACTATCCTTCCAAATATTGGTCTTCTCTGCATTGGAAATAATTGCTCTTGGTGACTTTAGATAACTATATGTAGATGCAAATTTACTAATGTGCAGTCACAGGTTGGCTTTTAATTACTTGGACAGACCTTGTTTGTGAGATGCTGCAGTGTGTAAAGTAGGTGACATCAGCAGAAACTTTAGAATTTATTGGATGATTTGAGTTTGGGAAGAAACAAGCAGTATCGGTATGTTGGGACTGTCATTTGGGGAAGATTAGCCAAAGAATGGAGTCTTTTTCTGTTTGACTATATTTCCTTTTTAAAGATTCCCCACCGGAGAAGCCTTATAAAATATTATTGAATTTGTTTGTTGTCCAACTTCCAATGATTCTGCCATTTACTATGAAGTTAGAAAGCCTTTCTTCATTACCAAACAGAATAACAAAGTTGGAAGGGCCCTTGGAGATCTTATAATCCAACCCTCTACTCAAGCAGGAGACCCTATACCAATTCAGATAAGTGGCTGTCCAATCTCTTCTTAAAAACCTCCAGTTTGGGGGAGCACCTACAACTTCTGAAGCTGTCCTACTAATTAATTGTTCTGTCAGGAAATTTCTCCTTATTTCTAGGTTGATGCTCTCTGATTAGTCCCCATCCACTGCTTCTTGTAAGGATGATGCGGTCAATTGCTACTTTAAAAATGCTCCTGATAAATTGCCTTACAAATGGGTCTTACCCTGAAAATGTAGACAGCCTAACTACAGTACTTGGGAATTCATAGTACTATTGATGAGGATCTGGCTTTTAAATATCATCAAAGAAAGAAAAGAAAAAGGCAAAATACTTTTGATCTATTTATCCAAAGGCCAAAAGACACAGAACTTAACACAATCTTTTAAAATATGCTAAGAATGTTGAAATACTTCAGAAGTCATACAATCCCACATATAGTGGAATATTTTTAGTGATAATTTCCATATATAAATTTATACATAGATACATGCGCGCGCACACACACACACAAACACACACATTTACTTAATTCACATGCCACTTGCAATTGAAGAATATACCCCGATTTTGGGTAAGAAAGATAGATGATGAGAATAAGAATTTCAAATAAAAATGCTTCAAAGAAAGTCCATATTTTCTACTTGTTTATTATTTCTTGTGTAGAATCTTGGGACTCAACTCATGTCTAGAGTTTAACGGTATATTCTATATTATTGTATAAATTAAATCATATTCTTGGGCAGCCAGCAAGAATGGTGAAATGAACTGTACCGACTCATCAGTCTTTGATATTGATACTGATTTAGTTTTTGATAGATCAAAGACATAGATTTTAAAAAATATTCTAGTACTTAACAAACAGTTGCAAAATGACAGTTATAATGTGTAGAATGCTAATGGATACAGATTGTCTTGTCCCGGCTATTGAGGACAGAAAATGGAACTTTGGTGACATTTTAAAGAGAGAAAACAAATCCAAGGGCACTGTGTTCTGAGGGGAGAAGGACACTCACTACAAAGAACTAAATAACTTGATAAAAATAAACAGGGTAAAGTTTTCTGCAGGAAAACATGAATGCAAAAGATGAAGGTATTTTTACTTCACATTTCTTATAAATAACTGAATGAAGCTGCTTGAAGAGACTCTTCTACGAATGCATTTACTTTTAATAAAAGGATTCTTAGATTCACAAGTTGAGATAGGCTACAATACACAGCATGGTCTGAAAGGAAAATGCAATATACGAAAATGCAGTGATCCAATAAAATCACATTAATAGAATAGTGATAACAAGGTATCAGAACCCAAAACTTTTTTCCGCCTATTTGGCTATGAGATTCGTTGTGGAGAGAATTTTGTTTTATTTGGTTTTGTTGTTTTGACATTGCAGCCAAGCAGAAATGAAAGAGATGACACTATTATGTGGCAAAACTTTACGTGTTTTGTTTCCGTATGCTAAAACGATATGATTTCAACTTTTCAGCCAAAATAACACCCTTAGTTTTGAGCTAACAACTGACTTTTGGATGCATTTTTTTTTTGAACTGGGGCTGTTTTCTTTGCTTGTTGGTGAAAAGAGAGTTACAAATCTGATTTAAAAGCAAAATGCTTTTCATGCTTCTTAGCTTGCTTTATTAATCTGTCTCTGTCTCTACCCAACCTACCTTAATGGATGGCCCAGCATATGATGGGAGGGAAAGCACACATGCAGCTCTGGGCTCCTTGAGAAGAAACGCCTATTAGAAATATAATAACAAATATCCAGACGGAGTTACATTGTCCTGAGTGTAATTTACTATATGCCTGGCTAAGTTGAGGTGGCCTCTTGTCAAAATGAAGTAGAAAAAGGAAAGGAACAGCATAAAAGGGGGAAAACAGACCCTTTCCCATCAATCCCACAGGATTCTAGAATGGTGCTGATTCCAGGCAGGGGAAGGGGCAGCATTTCTTGGGGAGGAGGGTGGTGGGCGGAGGGAGATAGTAGAGACCCTGGTTTTACTCACTGAACGTGGGTGTAGGAAACGTGGGAAGCCGACCTGGCCCTGATTTGGCTGCCAGAGTTCACCCTACGTCAAGCAAGCTGAGGGAGGAGCGTGATATTGGGAGAAACGAGGAGTGGGGGGAAGCAGCGAGGGCGCCAGCCAATACACACCGGCTGCGGCTGGACAGTCGCTGACTCAGTGCCCCGGCTAAGCTTCGCGTTCAGCTCACTGGAGCCAGGAACGCGCGGAAAGGAAGGCACCCAAAGCGGCTCGGCTTTGGGAACCTCAAGAGCCTGACCCGGGCTGTGTCCAAGGACTGGCACGCGTTCTCAAGGGGGAACCAAAAGGCAGAAAGAGAAGTCTTTCCACGCTCAGCCCGGCTCGGCTGTGGGAAGTTTCTCCCATTGCTAGGTAGGGGAGCAAAACGAAGGGCAGCGTAGTTGTGGGGAAGCAACAGCCTTGGGCGCGCGCGGAGCTTTTCTTTGGAAAGCCAGAAGCAGCGCCGGCTCGCGTCTCCCCTTCCCTCCTCGGAGCTGCTACTTAGTAGGCGGGGGGCGAGAAGAGGAAAGGGGGCTCAGCCTCTGGAGTCTCCACGCGGAGTTAGCGAGGGAGAGCGGAGAGCTTCGCCAGGGCATCCTTCCGAGAGGATTTCGGTGGGAGCCACGCGGGACCCACCTGTCGAGTTTGCTTCCACCCCCCCCGCCCCAAGACGGCGCAGCAGAGCATGGCCGCGGCAGCCACTACCGTTCCCAGCGACCGGAATCAGACCTGGGGCTCGCCCTGGCTGGACTTCAATGCCTCCAGGTCCCCCCTCTCTCAGTCCTCGGAGACGGACCAACTCATTTTTCTCTCCGAAATCGGCGTCGATAATTTCATCACCTTGGTCGCTTTCGGCCTCATTTTCACCCTGGGTGTGATGGGCAATTCTCTGGTCATCACGGTGCTGGCCAGGAGCAAGCCGGGCAAACCCCGCAGCACCACCAACATTTTTGTGCTCAACTTGAGCATCGCTGACTTGGCTTACTTACTCTTCTGCATTCCTTTCCAGTCTACCGTGTACATGTTGCCCAACTGGTCCCTGGGTACCTTCATCTGCAAGTTCATCCACTACTTCTTCACTGTCTCCATGTTGGTCAGCATATTTACCCTCTCGGCTATGTCTGTGGACCGCTATGTGGCCATTGTGCATTCCCGGCGCTCCTCATCCGTGCGGGTGTCCCGTAACGCACTGTTGGGGGTTGGGCTCATCTGGCTTCTCTCTATCGCCATGGCTTCCCCTGTGGCTCACAACCAGCACATTGTCCATGAAAAAATCCTCAACCAGACCTTTTGTTGGGAAGTCTGGCCCAATCTCCAGCACAAGAAAGTGTATGTCTTGTGTACCTTTATCTTTGGCTATTTGCTACCGCTGCTGCTCATCTCCTTTTGCTATGCTAAGGTAAGTGAGGCTGATAAGGATGGAGGTGCTACCCAACAAATGCATGGGGCAGCCTTTCCCAGGATCATGGAAACTTGGTGCAGCAAAAATTCACAGTATTTTATCCAGTGTCTATACACAGTGATAATATGGAAACACGCAACTCATATCTTATCTTTAACAGTGCTTCTTGCTATTTCTTTCATGTGTTGTACGTATAACGCTAAAGCAAATAGCAAACACTTGAGTGAATAGTTGAGAGAGGATTATTCCAGGTGCTGTTCAATGTTTGAACAGTTTAGGGCTGTTCAATTCCAGCACATAATCTTATGCAGGATTATTATTATATAGTGAACAACATGACTAGGGTTAAAGTTACATTTGGGACATTCTGTTGAGCACATAACCCTTCAGCTGTATAGATGCTTAAGGAAGTTATAGATGATGCATTTTGGAGGATATTTTGGAGCAGGAGATTTCAAGTTTTGTAGAACTGACCCCTCAAATGATAAATGAAATTATGCCAGGTTCTCTCTTAAAAGTTTAAAACTAATGGATTTGTTAGAATTAGGTTTGAAAAATAAATCAATATACTTAATAATTAAATGTTAATCTGTTTATCAGGGAGGTTAATCAGCTTCATCATAGCTGATTATCAAAGGAAGAAGCAGAGCCCAGAGCAAGTTTTGCATTGATCTCCTCTGCCTGTATTTGGTTAATCAGGGTTATTTGCTTTTTCTGTTTGATTGCCTCCTTTAAGTTCCTCTGTTTTTTAGAATCACCTATTAAGAGCTGACAAAAAATAAGGGTTCTTGAAATATATCCCAGAATTGCCATCAGTGGCTAAATGAATGAAATATTGGCTGAGGTTTGAATAAACTATTGCAATGAAGGGAAATTTTCTGTAATGTTTGGTAAAGAATGAATTGTGACACCAAGAAAGCCAGAAGGTCTGTCTGATCCCCATGCTGTATCATGAAAATCTGTTATTGATAGGAGACAGTCCGCTGATGAACTCATTTGTATATCTGGCTGGAAGAAAGAGAATCAACAGAAATCCCGAGAACTAAAGGGACTGAATCATTCTGATTCACTTTCTCTGAATTTTGAATCTGGTTCCTTTGAATATGGAACAATCCACACAATGCTTTATCTAAAGTTAGTACTTGTTGCTGGCATGTAAATAAATTATCACCTACTTGAAACCATCACAGCTTGTAATATTGATCATTTATCTTTGAAGTGCTCTGCTTCGGCAGCACATAGACTAACACTGAAAGGATGCAGAGAAGACAACTTATCTCTGAACACAGTTTCTTTCAACCGCGCAATGAAAAAATCTATTAATTTAAGAATAATTGTAAGAAGTTTCACTTGGAATCTCTGCAAGCCCAAGTTTCCCAATGAAACAAAAAAGTTAAATACCATGCACCTGTTCTGATTTACCATCTACATTAAACATAATAGATAGTTGGAAAGTTAAGGAGAAATATTCCATTTTAAACGCCAGAAATAGCAGATCTATCGTTTTTGTGGAGGAGAGAGAAGGAAATATGCCCGTGCACATTTTTTAATGGAGAATTAAGCAATGGGATTCTTCTGCTGACTTATCTACGGTCTTATATAGCAGGAGATCTATGCTGTTAGCATTTAGCATAGAAGACTGCAAAGCTTTCCTTGTATAGCTGCCTGCCTTGTGTGTGGATAGTAGAAAGTATGGCTAATGGTATCATGCTGGGATGTTGCCTAGATCCTCTTCAAGATACATGCATGGGGAATGCTTGAATGGAACAATATCCTGTTCTGTAACCTGCCTCTGAAGACATATCTGTATTTAAATAATGATCAGTGCGGTGAAACTGTTGGTATCCAGTATGTAACATCTGAGTGGAAATTCCATGCTTTTTGTATTGGGTTCTTGGTATTCTCTAAGCTTGGCTGGAAAATAATCAAGCTTTGAGAAAAGCAAGAACTCAATGGTTCCAACCCAGAGCTACATATATTCTTTAGTATTGGATACCTTTACATGCTAGAATTAAAAGAGGATTATCTGATTAGCAAAGCACAAAGCTATACTTGCTGAGTCCGTTTGTAACCAGTACAGCTTCTTAGCAGTCTTTGGCCATCATTTCCAATTTACTATATGTTTCAATGCTAGGGATATCATTCATAATAGGAGAAAGTGATTTGAATGTTAGATATTCCCCTCTAAGATCTTGTATTAAGATCAAGCCCTAACTTTCTTCTCAGCAAATGAGAACTCTTGTGAAAAATCAACCCAACAGCTATCTATTTTTAGATATTTTTAATACTACTTGCAATATTATGGAATGGAATGCTCCAGCAATACTGCTTGTTCTGCCTATTCCCTTTTTACTTGCGGGCACAAGATATCCTCGAATTCTATTGTTCCAATTATGCAATTGTACAATTATGCACAGATTGTTTGGCTACAAAAGTTTTTCTTCAGTGTCCATGACTTGATGTAGCTGTTTGAGAAGTAATTGAAGGGATGGAAGGTGGGTGGGAAATAACATCCGTGCTGACTTCTGTTTTCTCTATCTTAACATCTGGAATTGTTACTAATTTTTTTAAAAAGTTCATTAAAATAACATTGTTTTTAAATATCTAGGAAAAGAACCAGACATAAATATGTTTAAATAATTTTTTTATTTTTGCTATTTCCACAGAAGCGAAAGGAACTATATACTTAGTAATTATTTGTTCTATTCCATTCAACCCATGATATAAGAAATTACTTCATATATTTAGATCTTATCTTTTCAGAGTTAAATATGGGATTTTTTAACTTTTACCATTAGGAAAAGCATAAAGTGGATACTGGTGGGAAATGGAACTGAAGTAGCAGAATTTCTCCACTTTCCCTTAATTCCATCATTACTTCTAAAGATGATGTCCTGTGATTTTGATTGGTTGCCACATCTAAGTATTTTCTTCCAATCCATCACAGGCAGCATCCTTAGAAGAGACAACTGAATGTCACCCTCTTCTGTTGGAACTGATGTCTTCATTAGTGCACTTGAGCTGCCAGTTAAGGTATTAAAAGGTGAACAGGCAGGATATGGGACATAACTGTATTTAAATTTTATTAGTTTGCATAGTAAATTTATCATGGAAACTAATAAGAATAGAAATGCAACATTAAAGAATTAACACACCATAAAATTAATAAGCTTAGGTAATGAGGGGGAAAAAAGAAAGAAAGAAGGAGATGACCTGGAAATTGTAACAAACAGAATTTCAGACAGCAATCACATTGTTTGAAAGTCATTCATTTCTCACTTTGTAAAAAAAAAAAAATCAAATCTTAACAATCAATACATATCAACACCTATACTGCCAATCAGGTACAAAGCTATATTTTCAGATGTCTATAATAATTGTTTTATCCAATCCACATCTTGAAAGTTTGCAATTGTAGATTATGTTGATAAATTGTATATACTATGTTTATAGCGAAGAAGGTATGCAATTTTAATGCAAAGCAGTTGATCTAGAATCAGAAACCAATAATCCAACTAATCTCAGCCCTCAATGCAACAAGAGTAGGAAATGAACAAATCACATAGATCACTGTTCCAATTTCAGAATAACATTTCTAACAGCAGGGTGATTACCACCAACCTATTAAATAAGCTCTGAAGGGTCCAGTATATATGAAAGAAACTTTTAATTGCATTAAGCTCATTTTGAAGTCAGAGGAAACTGATTTCATGTTGTGTATTGATTTTCTACTTGTTTGGATAAACTTGTTATAAAATGAATAGCTAGTATTATTTTTTTCAGTTCCCAGAAAGAATGGTTTAAGAAGTAGAAATAATTCCTCCAGAATATTTCTCTACCATGGAGGTAGAGTGACATTTGCATCTAAACCAAGTAAAATAAAGATGTACGTTAGCTAAATATGTAGCCCAGAGCTAAAACAAACTAATTTGTCCATTCTACAGAAGTCTTAAATCCAATTTCTGCAGAATTAAGTTGACCCAAAGAAATTACATTATGAGAGGAATGGGTAATTTACTGCCTTCCCAAAACCTGATTTAACCACTACTTTTAAACTGGGATTATAATAAATGCTTACCTTGGGTAAATAGATAAAGTATTGGGTAAAATATTTTCATATATACTTTATAGAGGCATTGAAATGAATTCCACAGTACTGTAATTAGTTATAATCATAGTAAATGTGATTTATTGGCCTGAAATAGAGATAAACAATATTTAAATAAAATGGAATGGAATCAAATGGAATAGAATAGAATAGAATAGAATATGGTCAGGTGTGATTGGACACATGAGGAATTTGTCTCTGATGCATAAGTTCACAGTGTACATACAAGCAACAAAGTGATAAATCATACGTTACAATCATAATTCATAAGATACAACCAACAAAACGATAGTCATACTAGTAGGAGTAGGTAATAGGAAAGATTAGAAGGATAATAGTAATACAGCTGTTTTTGAATATACCATTCAAAAGATAAAATAAAAAAGCTAAGGATGTAACAAAAATACTAGAACACTCCAGCATCCAATACCCAGATAAGCAAGGATTAATACCAGACAAATTATCAGAAACCAATACTCTAATCTCTAATTACCACTGCCAACACTGGCAGAACAGGCTATTGTCTGTAAACTGAGAGCAAGTCCCCGCTAGCATTGATGATGCTACCTAGCTGGGTAATGAAATGTATGCAAGCAAATAGCAGTATTCCAATATTTGAGACACTGCCATAAAGAGGAATGGGTCAATTTATTTTCTAAAGCGCAATAGGACAGGATAAGAAACAATAGAGGAATTAAGGAAAAACTTCCTAACAGTGAGGACAATTAACCAGTGGAACAGCTTGTTGTGGGTGATTCATCACTGGAGGTTTTTAAGAAGAGACTGCATAGTCACTTGCCTGAAATTGTATAGGATCTCCTGCTTCAGCAGAGGGCTGAACTAGAAGACCTTCAAGGTCCCCTCAAAAGTTCAACATTGAGGTATATATACTCTTCTATCGGAAGTGGTATGACTGGAAAGAATTATGGTAGGCTTACTATATGTGACTAATTAGGCCCTGTGCACCTTATTCAAACTTGAAGGAAATAAAACATCATTTTCTACTAATATTTACCCGTAGTTATATTTTTGTGGAATTATCAATCTCTTATCCTACACAGAATCCACTGACTCAAAATGAGATGTGATCGATCTGAGACCAGCTCATAATTTAAAATTCCTTTCAATCACACTAATAAATATAATATATTGGTCCTCTCAGGTCCCAGGACTCTTGGGGGGGGGGAATTGTAAGGCCACAGGGTGGATGATGTATCAACAAGATCTATCTGATCTATTAATGCATAAAAGCCCTCAAAGGGCTTTTCCCAGATGGAAAGGTTTTTCTAAGCACAATTTATTCCTGCTTACTTTAAATACATTTTTCAGTACAGAAGCATCCCAATTTCAGTGAGGAATAGATGAGAAGGCGATTTTATCGTATTTAATTTTTGATGCATTTTTCATTTTCAGCTTGATCATGTTTTCTCTCTGAAGTGTGTGGATGTTAATATCAGGGCCAGCTCACACTCGGAAGATGAAGAGGAGTTGTAGTAGGTCTGTAAGGGATTAAGTTGGAAGAGTCTCATGCCGGGAAAACATCTTTTGCTGGTCTCCAGGATGAAAGGAGTGGAGCTAGAGTGCCCTCCGCCCCTCATATCAAGGGCCCTCCATGAAGAGAGGAAGGGTGAACAAAGGCATTCAGGAAGCTTATTGGCCACAGAGAATTCTGCCCTTCTGAAGGAAGAAATTAGGGTCTTGCCACTCTTATATAAGGATAAACTGTTGAGGGGCGGATAAATTGTTATCTCACCAATATGTTCTTTAGCTCCTTAACCTGCCTTTTCAGATAGTGATCCTAGACCTTAAAACCATGTTTGTTTGACCCTCTTGTTTTTAATTTAAATTGGTTGAGTTTTTATGGGCTTGGCATTTGAGGTGTAAGGGACTATGTTTGTTCAATTCTTTTTACATTAGAGTTCTATTTGAAAACCTTTTAAATAAAGACACAAGACTTTATCTGCATGTCTGCAAATGCTATGGACCAGGACAGTTAAGAGCAGGTCTCTGCATTGTTATCTAATTACAATTCATCAGAAGACACCCTGTTTAATCAGGTGCAGCATTTTCCAACAGATTTATACAAATTTTTGAAATGAACAAGTAGCCAATTTTATTTATTTGCTACATTTATGTTGTGTCTTTCTCTCAGGAGTTCAAGAGATGACTTGAGTTGGTGAGCACCATGCATTCCACTGTTTTGGCCTAAAATAGTTTTAGCAAACTAGCTTATAATTTATTTTATCTACTAGATGGTTAGCCTGTGTTCATTACTTCATTACTTAATTCATTACAAGGTGGCACAGTGGTTAAATGCAGCACTGCAGGCTGACTGCTAGATCAGCAGTTCAGCGGTTCAAATCCCACCGGCTCAGGGTTGACTCAGCCTTCCATCCTTCCGAGGTGGGTAAAATGAGGACCCGGATTGTTGTTGGGGGCAATATGCTGACTCTGTAAACCGCTTAGAGAGGGCTGAAAGCCCTATGAAGCGGTATATAAGTCTACTGTTATTATTATTGTTGTTATTATTATTACTTTATAAGTAAATCAATGCAGTGAACATATACCATCCTCCTTTGGTTTCCTCTTTTCCCTCAACAACAATAACAGCAACTCTGTGAGGTAGGTTGAGCTGAGAGATAGTGACTGCCCAGTTGGCTTTTGGGGCATAAGATGGGACTAGAACTCATAGTCACCTAGTTTCTAAGCCAGTACCTTAACCACTACACCAAACTGGCTCGCTTCTTTCTGGCTCCAGGCTTGATGTCTTCAAGGAAGGCACATTAATGCCTCTTTCAAATCGAGTGATATTATCTCCTTTCAAAGAGAGGTTTATAACCTCTTGGCCTTAACTAATAACATCACTGGGAAATGGATAAAACAGAAGTAGCGTTATTTTCCCGTTTTCTTTTTAATTTGCTTTACCATCCTTTTCCCAAATTCAGCTGGAATTACCAGGACATTTTTACGTGAGCATTTCTGTCCTAGTGTTGTAAGGCATCTCAATATTGTAACATTTTAGTAACTTTGCAAAGAGATCTGTTTCTAGTGTTAATACATAAAGGTGGATGGTGAAACTGGCAATTTAGGAATCAGCCCTAAATCTGAAATCCTTTTTACACTGAGGTGACTTTTATTCAACTGGATAATAGCTGAATTTGCTTCAATCACCAATGTTCTTCATTCTCTGAAACAATCTTTTTTTCTTATCTTACTGGGCAAGCAGTGATAAATTACTTTCGGTGCCTGTTAACAGTATTTTTTTTAAATCTATTTTTATATAGCAGTGAAGGACAGATGAGTTACAAAAGTCAGACTTTTGTTTCTCCTGAGGATAGTTTTCAATGATTATTTTCCTTTCTGCTGTTGAATGAATGAAGGAAAGAAAGAATGAATAAATGAATATGGATGGATAGATAGATGGATGGACAGCTCCATTTAATTAATCCTATTGATTCCAGAATGATTAACTTTCTAGGTATGTTTAAATCATACCTACTGTTTTTAATTACAAGCTGAACAAATTCATAAGCAGCTATCTAAAAACATTAGCGACATCACTTGTAAGACAATGCTTTCTTTTTAGACAATGTAGATAATACTAATCAGATATGATTATGATACATTTACTGTAGTATTTAAACATTAATTAGGCAATTTATATACAATTTATTATCTTACATTTTTCCAGAGATAAAAAGATTTTATGTGTATTTCTATTTATTCTTGATTCTGAAAACAGCATTATACAATTATCCCCTATTCATACATTGATTCATAACCTCAACAAACAATTTAAAAGTTCCAGAAAAAAATAGTTTTTAAAAGCAGTTTTTAGTCTGAATGCTGAAATGTTAGAGGAGGATTAACTCAATAATCAAAATGAGAACTGGATCCAAAGAGTTTTGTATAAGAACAAAAGATATAGTTTGCTATATATATAGGGAAATTTAGGCTGTTTTCCTTGGAAATGTTATGATATTGTACCACATTTTCTGCTGGAAACTGTTAAGAGTAGGCTGCTATTTCAATATACTCAATCCATGAACAGAAACTATTATGCCCAGTATAATTAGCCTATGGAAGTAATGATTCGGTAAGTAATTGTGTAGTGTATAAATCATAACAAGAATAATTCTGAATAATGATCCTTTTATTTAAAAAAAACCTTGCTGAATTTACAGATTTTAAAATCAGTAATTTAAAATAACTAATTTTAAAATATTATTAATGGCTTGAAGCACTATATTCTTTTTTTATCTTAGTGCCAAGAAAAATATTTTTGCTTCCTGACAAAAATTCCAACAGTTCTTTTGCCTTCTCTATATATTTTGCATACTTAACACTCCAGTAATAAAGTTTTACTACATTGCATTGAATGTCAAACAGCATTTTTATAAGTGGAATAATTTTCTCTATTAAAGATAAGTTCCTTCTAAGAGAAGACTGTCTTTTGATGAAATCCGTTTTGATCTACTACTGCGTATGAAAATGACATAAGAAAATAATCCTCAAGTTTTCCTACACTCAAAGAGTAGAAAGGAAGTGAATATTGAAATATTTTGTTATATTGGTTTGTGATGTCCTACAATGAGACATATCTAAGTTAAATCTACATAATTTTTTTAAAAAAACCTAAGTTCAAGAAAGGAATCTGTTAACTTTGCTCTCAGGAAAGGATGAAAGTCAAAATAAGTAGTATACATATACAGGCATCTATCATACATTTATAGAAAAAAGATCTATAAGAAGGATTTTTTCTACAACATGAAAATCTGTACATTAGAAAATGAATGGTTATGGTAATGTATGGAAAATATGGAAAATTAATGTGATGATTCTACTAAATATTTGAGAATTGCACCTGTGTATGATTTCTTAATTTTCTGTATTATCCATTCTTTTGTGTATGCAGGATAAAATCCTCTTTTTTCAACTGAAAAAAATATCATTTTTTAATGATTCTCTAACAGCACAGTCTTACATAAGTCTACTTGAATATAAATTCTATAGGATTCAGTGCACATATTCTTCAAATTAGATCTATCCTCTTGTACCCAGGTATAATAATCTATAACAGGCAATAGATGATCATAATATATAATAGTATTTATTTCTAGCAGTAATCATGCGAGCAAGAAAACTGCATCTGCTCTTAATACAAGGATTTGCTTCTATTTCAAGTAAATAAAAATAATGTAGATTATTTTTGCATAGTATATTCACCTTTCTTTCCCCACCAATAAACACAATAAACAACCTTTTCCTTACTTCTATGTCACTATAGACAACATATTTCTGATACGTTAAACTTATAGGTGTGAGATGTAGATTTGCGGCTGAAGATTAAGAAAAAGAAGGAAATATATTGCTCTAATTTTATTTTATAGGAAAGGTAAGGGATCTGAATGGACATATAATGCTTAACTTTTACACTGAACTAAAATGTTTAAAAACTAAAATGAAAAGGTTCGGCTAAGCTTAAACTGTTTGTATAAATACAAATCTTTTTCAGTTTTAAAATTATTAAAAGTGGCAGATGAGTCTGGTTTGTGTTACTAACCATCACAAAGTTGCTGTGAAACATTGTACTATGCATTTTCCTCAAATAAAAATACGAGTGCTGCATTTCCAGAGTGTTTACAGTTTGCCTCAATCTAGCCAACTAGAGTAATTCAATGGCTGCTCTGCAGAGAATCATCATCAGTCAATTGCAAAAGGTGGTTTTAATCAATGTGAACATCAGGTGACTAACAATCACATGTTAAGGTGTTGCATGGTGTGAAAGTTGTAGTATGAATCAAATTAAAACATGATTTATTTACTAATTCAATTATTTGTGTTTTATAGAGAAATTGTAAAAACAGGACTTCCCTTTTTTCAGCAGATTTTTGCAAACCTTCAAACATTATTTGTCTAAATTTGAGGACAATTAGGTAATATATTTAGCAAGTTATAGAATCCAGTCCAGGTATTTCTGCTGTGAAAATCAACTAATACCTATTTAAGATAAAATGCCAAAAAGTACAAATAAACTAATTATATGAAAGGTACTTATATTTTTCAGGTCCTCAATCATCTGCATAAGAAGCTGAGGAACATATCAAAGAAGTCAGAAGCATCCAAGAAGAAGGTATAAAGCTTTTCTTATAAAACAAACTATAGTAGAGCAATATCTTTATTAAACCAATTAGTATGTCCTGAAGCAATTTGAATGTGTTTGAGGTCCCTTTGTCATGTCGCCGAGCACGCGCAGCTTGCCTGTTTGTCTTGTGGGTTTCTGGCAAACATGCACGCTCAACAATCAGCTGTCCTTTACGCATGCAGCAGTGCCAAAACGGATGTGCTCGTGCATGCTGGCCAGCTGATTGTTAAGCGCGCATGAATGCCAGAACCCAGAAGTTTGGCTTTTCCAGAGCATCATCCCTTTGCGTGCACGGCAGTGCTGAAAACCGACCTGCACATGCGGGCCGGCCCCTTGATTGTTAAGCACACATGCACGTTAGAACCTGGAAGTTTGGCTTTCCCAGAGCTCAGTCCCAATGAGTGGGTGTGTGTACAACATTCGGTGTGTGCGACACTCGGTGCCAAAAAGGTTCGCCATCAGTGTACTATGAAAAAGCAAAGGAAAACAACGGTGGGAAAATGATAGTTTAAATTGGAGTTGCCAGTTAAAATTAGAATAGGAATGAGACAACAGGTAACATATATTAAGCTTTACAGCTTTCTGAGGATGTACTAGAATTCTTAAAAAAATAAGTATACTGTCTTGAAATTCCATTTTTGATGGACTATTAAGTGTTGGCTAATATAGGGAGACAAAATGACTAATATAGTGACAGATTGGCTAATGTAGGGATATTAGCCACTTTGTCACTATACTAGCTATTTTGTCTCACTATATTAGCCAACACTAAATAGTCCATCAAATTAAAAACAACTTGGTAATTTACTTTGAGTAATTTCAGTATATTTCTCAGAAGTCCTGTCGGTTGTGGGGAGATCACTCCATTCTATTACCTCATCAACACCAACTTTCATAAGAAAAGTCTAATAGTTTCTTCATATGTTGTTTTTAACATATCGCTTTAACCTCATTTTGGAAAAAGACTCCCAACAAGATAGTTTTAATCTCATGTAATTAAATTAAAACTAGAATAATACAAATGGCTGAAATCTTGCATAATATCTAAGATGTTGGAGTCCTTACAAGATTTGGGGGTGATTTAAAAAAAGATTCACAGTCTGGCTTTGATGTGTAAACATACATGGTTTTAAAATGCATTTCATATTTGGTAGAATTACTCTTCACGTATTTTGCTTTTTAAGGAAAATGTATACAATTACAATAAATAAACAATAACAATAACAGAATCTCTCTGGTTTCCTATCAATAACAGGATATGACTATAATGGCTGTAACATAATAAGATTTTGCAAGAGATTCTCAGCTATTATATGCAATTACTACTCTCAAAGGGCTCATTTCTCATTTTTTAAACTGTCATCAGTTGTAACATATACACCTCAGGATTTTTAAAAAGGACAAAGGAATGATACCTATAAATTAAATGTAAGTAATATATCTTTTGTTTTAGCTGGGTTTATGGATAGAAAGAATTATGGTTCAATATTATCAGCAGATGATACAACAAGTTGATAGATAAAAAAACCTTCTTAGTTAAATTAATAACAATCAGAGCCTTTTAGATAAAAATAAATTAAGTTTTTATTCAATTTTATAACCATCAATTCAGATAATCTATGGAAAATTGACTATTGATTATCTGCGTAGGCATTTGACTTAAAGGTTTCTGGACCAGTGACTGTCATATCTTGGTTTGAAGTATCTTCATGGTTAGTTAAGATCCAGGAGTCTATGTGGGGCTTTGAGTTTTAAAAGTTTTGACAAGATTAATACAGAAATTTCAGCATGCCAATGAATAATTTACAAGGCACTGCTAAGGATATAATTCAGAATTGAATGGGTCTTACTTCAACTTAAGTGTTTTTAGGATTGTTATCTGTGGATTTGAAGGGATAAATTCCTGTCATAAAATAATACCTTGCTCTTATCAAAGCTCTCAAGCCACTAGAGGATTTGCTTAACATATATCCTTTCTGTTTTCACTGCTTTTATGGTGTATTAGTAATTATTTGTATAACTTAATTATGTGACAGCCTTTTCACATTATTTATTGTTTCTCTCTCTCTTAGACAGCTCAAACTGTCCTTGTGGTTGTAGTGGTTTTTGGGATATCCTGGCTGCCACATCACGTGGTCCACCTCTGGGCTGAATTTGGTGATTTCCCCATAACTCAAGCTTCATTTTTCTTCAGAATAACAGCACATTGCCTGGCTTACAGTAATTCTTCAGTGAATCCTATTATATATGCATTCCTTTCTGAGAATTTTAGGAAGGCCTATAAGCAAGTGTTTGAGTGTCAGATTGGTCACAATTCGCCTCTGAATGAAGTGAAAGATAATAAGAGTAATATAGAGACGCCTCCATTTACTAATTCTACACATGTTTGAAGAATGAATGTGGTTGGCTGTTCTACTGTAGTTTCATAGGAATGGACTTGCTCTAGCTGCTTTTACTTAAACAAAAATGCACTTCCCAAAGTGAGCAAATATTTCAGGTTTTGTATTGGTCATTGGTATCCAACTAATCAAAGTTCAATTAATTTTGTTGCTGAAAGGAGTAAGAAAATCTGATTCA
This sequence comes from Thamnophis sirtalis, assembly GCF_051295495.1. Taxonomy (NCBI): domain Eukaryota; kingdom Metazoa; phylum Chordata; class Lepidosauria; order Squamata; family Natricidae; genus Thamnophis; species Thamnophis sirtalis. The sequence goes on from NW_028261382.1 coordinate 162,932,808, forward strand.
TAGACAAAATACTTTAATATCCTTCTTTCTGAAAGTATTTTGAATGAGAGTTGTTTTTAAAATTAAAACAGAAATCAAATAAGATTAATATATAATTCGTATTGCTCTAGTATATTTATGTTATGCTTAAAATACTACTTTCTTTCTTATACAAATTTATTAATGTAAATCACTTAAGCCATTATTTTCTCAATATGTATATTTCAGTTTGTGTGTATCCCAAATGAAATTGGGTTCAAATTGAACCAGAAGAATTTGAATAGTTGAACTGGAATATCCTACTATTTTCATGAATTGTGGAATGATTCTATCTACCAAAGTTATGTGTGATCACGGGGATTCTGCAACATCGTAACTGAAAAAATGGTGATGTCACTTTTTTCACTGATGTAACTTCAGATGGTCACTAAATGAATGGTTGTAAGTCGAGAACTTATCTGTAGAGTAACTCTTGCATAACATTAGTTTGTATAGACACATTTTTAGATTTTAAGGAAAGTAATTCAAAATTAATAGTATTGTAATTTATATTCTGCCTCTGTCAGTAATTTTATGCATAGCACATAGTTTGCTTACTTATTTAAACAAGTCTGTAACTTGGATCCATGCTAACTATTTATTTGCCTGGTTTGTGATTAGAGTGGATTTCCAACTAGTTGTTTTTTTTTTCCTGGTACTTGATAGTTACATAAAGTGCATAACGCCAGAGATACAAATTATGGGTGGTGAACTTGATTATTTACTATAATTGCAAAGAAGGTGGTAAAGGTGCTCCATAAGCATTTTTACAGAAAGATTAGAATAGGCAACAAGCTGATATATACCTGCTTTCATTCAGACCTAACGGTTACTACTACTGTAAGTGTGTTTGACAAAGGCATGGGATACCTTCCTGTACATTATGTGACTAACTGAAAGAAATACAATTATAATGGAAAACTGATCCTATCAAGCATTTTTAAAAAATTATGTTTTTTTAAACTTCAAATCTGTTCTAAGACCATGTTGAATGAGGGAGTACGTAGTTCATGGTTGCATGTTACAAAATCCTGTGCCTCCATTTTGCTGAGTTCCTTGACTCTGATAATTCTGAAACACACAGTCAAAATGTTCCAAATATTGTCGAATAATAATAATAATAATAATAATAATAATAATAATAATAATAATAATAATTTATAATAATAGGTCAGATGCCAGAAGCCCAACTGTAACAAGGATGAGATGATAACAGGCAGTGTTAGAAAGAAAAGATGCAAAACTAAAAACACAGGTAATCCGCACATAATGAAGGCCTCATTCACTGACCACTTGAAGTTAGAACCAATGCCTGCATTTGTGACCTTTGCAACATCCTGCATTGGTGATCTACATTGTACACATTGTGTTCTGCCTAACCTATTGTTGTTTTTATCCCATTGTAGAGTGGAATTACTTAAGAGGAAGAAATTACAAGAGAATAGCAATAGCAATAGCAGTTAGACTTATATACCGCTTGATAGGGCTTTCAGAATTGAAGGATAAGATCATGGAGCATTTTCTGCTTAATGAGGAAAGGCAACGTTTACCATCACTAAAAACTGTGCCGAAGAAAATTTTGGCCCCTATCATGAAAATGGTTAATGCAGTGTTTTCAACAATTGAACCGGGATCCATCTTGGAAACAAACCAGTTAATGTACAGCGCAGCTGTAATAGTCACTAATGAACTAGGCATTAAAATTAAAGTACCTAGTCATACAACAGAAAAAGCATCAAAGCCAAAGTGGAAAATCCGTTTAGAACAAAAAATAAAAAAATTAAGGGCAGATGCTAGTAACTTAAAGAACACGCATGAGCAACGGCTTAAAAACAACAAAATCATAGATCGGCTAATCAGGAGATATAGATTGGATACAAGAAACATCAATGAAGCTGTAGAGATTGTAAAACAGCAGATAACAGCAACAGCTACAAAAATTGAAAGATATGAGGCACGAATCATCCAATATAAACAAAATCAGCAATTTCGATCAGACCAACGGCGTTTTTATCAAAGTCTTAATGTAAATGGTGACACCAAAAGTGAAAAACCAGAAAAACAGGCCACAGTTGAATTCTGGAAAGAATTGTGGGAAAATGCAAAGGACTACAACAAGGAAGCAAAGTGGATACATGACTTTGAGAAAAGCATTGGCAACAAACAAATGCAAGTATTAGAAATAACAACTGAGATGGTCAAAAATCGAGTTAAAAAGGTAAAGAATTGGACATCACCTGGAAAGGACCAATTACATGGTTTCTGGCTCAAATATCTGACCAGTTTACATGCAATATTGGCCAGGCAACTGAATGAAATTTTACAAAAGGGCCAAATTGATGAATGGTTGACAACTGGAAAAACATACTTGATTCAGAAAGATCCAACTAAAGGAACAACACCTGAAAACTATAGACCAATAACATGCTTGCCAACAACCTTCAAATTACTCACAGGCATTATTGCAGATAACATGATGGATTATTTGGAAACAAACAACATCTTGCCAGTAGAGCAAAAAGGCAACAAAAGAAGGAGCAGGGGCACAAAAGATCAGCTTCTAATTGATAAAATGATATTAGAAAATTGTAAGAACAGAAAAACGAACTTGAATATGGTCTGGATTGATTACAAAAAGGCATTTGACTCACTGCCACATAGTTGGATCATAAAATGCTTAGAAACAACTGGCATTAGCAAAAATATTACATCCTTTACTGAAAAGGCAATGAAACAATGGAGAACTGAGTTGGCAGTAGGGAATGAGAGCTACGGAATGGTTAATATCAAGCGAGGAATTTTCCAGGGTGATTCACTTTCACCTCTTCTCTTCATCATTGCAATGATCCCACTATCAGTAATCTTAAAAAAAATGAAATTAGGCTACCAAACAGCCAAAAAAGCTGAAAAAATTTCGCATTTACTATATATGGATGATTTGAAACTCTATGGAAAGTCAGAAATAGAAATCCAATCATTGACAAATACAGTCCGAGTATTCAGCACCGATATTTCAATGCAGTTTGGCATGGAAAAATGCGCCACTGTATCCATAAAAAGGGGCAAAATCACTGCATCTGAGGGAATTGAAATGCCCAATGGCCAACTAATTAAATGCAAAGAAAATGAAGCCTACAAATACTTAGGCATTCTGCAGTTGGATAACATCAAGCATGGAGAAGTAAAAACTATTGTCAGACGAGAGTACACCAACAGAGTTAGGAAAATTTTGAAATCTAAATTGAATGGTGGAAATACAATCAAGGCCATAAATACCTGGGCAATACCAGTTATAAGATACACAGCTGGCATAGTTAACTGGACACAAACTGATTTGGACCTTTTGGACCGAAAAACCAGGAAACTAATGACAATGCACTACAGTTTACATCCACGTGGTGATACTGATAGACTATATCTGCCCCGAAAATCAGGTGGCAGAGGATTATTACAAGTGAAGCAAACAGTTGAAGAAGAAAAACATGCACTGGCTGATTATTTAAAAGAAAGTCAAGAACATCTATTAATCGAAGTAAAGAACAAAAATCTACTGAAGGCCCAACAGACAAAACAAGAATACAGAAAAGATGTGATAAAATCAAGAATGGAGAGTTGGCAGAACAAAGCACTGCATGGTCAATTTCTGGAAAAAATAAAAGATAAAGTGGACAGGGAACAAACTTGGTTATGGTTAAAAACAGGTACATTAAAGAAAGAAACAGAGTCACTAATCCTGGCTGCGCAAGAACAAGCTATCCGCACAAATGCCATTAAGGCCAAAATCGAAAAATCCTCTGATGATGCCAAATGCAGACTTTGCAAAGAAGCTGACGAAACTGTTGATCACATTCTCAGCTGCTGTAAAAAAATCGCGCAGACTGATTATAAATTGCGGCACAATTCAGTAGCACAAATGATCCATTGGAATTTGTGCAAAAATTATAATATTAAAACAGCAACAAACTGGTGGGAACATCAGCCTGAAAAAGTCACAGAAAATCAGATGGTCAAGATCTTGTGGGATTTCCGTATACAAACCGACAAAATACTGGTGCATAATACACCAGACATCACACTGGTTGAGAAAAATAAGGTCACAATCATAGACATCGCAATACCAGGTGATAGCAGGGTCGCCGAGAAGGAACATGAAAAAATCGCAAGATACCAGGACTTAAAAATCGAAATTCAACGACTATGGCACAAACCAGCAGTGGTAATTCCAGTGGTAATTGGCACACTGGGTGCTATTCCAAAAGCACTGGAATTACATTTAAAACAGTTAAAAATTGACAAAATCACCATCAGTCAAATGCAAAAAGCCGCACTGCTTGGATCTGCACGCATATTACGAAAATATGTTACGACGTCCTAGGCCCCTGGGTGGGGCCCGACTAGTAACCAATGCCAAATCCGGCGAAACAACTGGCCGCTGTGATACAATTGTATAATAATAATAATAATAATAATTTATAATAATAGGTCAGATGCCAGAAGCCCAACTGTAACAAGGATGAGATGATAACAGGCAGTGTTAGAAAGAAAAGATGCAAAACTAAAAACACAGGTAATCCGCACATAATGAAGGCCTCATTCACTGACCACTTGAAGTTAGAACCAATGCCTGCATTTGTGACCTTTGCAACATCCTGCATTGGTGATCTACATTGTACACATTGTGTTCTGCCTAACCTATTGTTGTTTTTATCCCATTGTAGAGTGGAATTACTTAAGAGGAAGAAATTACAAGAGAATAGCAATAGCAATAGCAGTTAGACTTATATACCGCTTGATAGGGCTTTCAGCCCTCTCTAAGCAGTTTACAGAGTCAGCATATCGTCCCCACAGTCTGGGTCCTCATTTCACCCACCTCGGAAGGATGGAAGGCTGAGTCAACCTGAGTCAAGCCGGTGAGATTAGAACCGCTGAACTGCACATAACAGTCAGCTGAAGTGGCTTGCAGTACTGCACCCTAACCACTGCGCCACCTTGGCAACCACCCAGTGGGAAATACACATTGAAAGTAATGCTGTAGTTCTTGCAGTCCCAATTGGGAGCAGTGAACGAGCTGTGCAAACAGCCTGTATATACCCCACTGGGTGCCTTAGTGTTACGGATTTCCTAATTAGATGTGTTTTTATCTGTTAATTTCAGCACATAGGGATTGTTGCATATCATTGGTCCATCATTCTTACCCCACATCAATCATGATATAGGTACATTCCTCACTGATGCATATTTGATGATTGATGATTGTTTTTTAAAGATTCTTTTAATTCTGCCTTTATTATTTCTATGAATAACTTAAGGTGGAAAACATACGTAACACTTATTTCTCCACTTTTTTCACCACCACAACGATGTGAATTGGGTTGACAGAGAGAGTGACTGGACCAAGGTCACCCAGTCAACTTTCATGCCTAAGGTGGGGCTAGAATTTAAGCTCTCCCAGTTTCTAACCTGGTGCCTTAAACATTAGTCCAAACTGACTCCATATCTGATGGATATGTCTTGTGGATATATTTCAATTTAGGTAGATATTTATCTTACTGATATATCCCCATGATCTGGAAGGAAGCTTGTCAGGTAAAGCTGTTAAGCACAATGACAAGAGCCGAGGTGGCGCAGTGGTTAGAATGCAGTACTGCAGGCCACTTCAGCTGACTGCTAGCTGCAGTTCGGCGGTTCAAATCTCACCGACTCAAGGTTGACTCAGCCTTCCATCCTTCCGAGGTGGGTGAAATGAGGACCCAGACTGTGGGGGCAATATGCTGACTCTGTAAACCACTTAGAGAGGGCTGGAAGCCCTATGAAGCAGTATATAAGTCTAACTACTATTGCTATTGCTATGACTACCTGTGCCAGATTTTAGGGTGAGGTAAAGCATCTTTGGTATGCTAGACTCCTTTTTTTTTTAAAAAAAGAAAAAAGTGACTTAGCAGATATTTTCTACAACATATCCCAGTCTCTTGTTTCTCTTCAGATTGATAGAATAGAATAGAATAGAATTTTATTATTTGTATGCCGCCCTTCTCCGGGAGGACTCAGGGCGGCGAACAATTCAAGAGGGAAAAAGGGGAACATAAAAAACAAAATACAAATAATAAAGGTAAACAACAGTCGCACAACCATACATGTCGAGAGGGGAGGGGAACTCATCACGCCCAGGCCTGCCGGCAAAGCCAGGTTTTGACGGCTTTTCGGAAGGCCTGGAGAGAGGTGAGGGTCGGAATCCCTGCGGAGAGTTCATTCCAGAGGGCTGGAGCTGCCACAGAGAAGGCCCTCCCCCGGGTAATAGCCAGGTGGCATTGGCTGGTAGATGGCCAACCCTGTGAGATCTAATGGGTCTGTGGGAGGTAATTGGCAGCAATTTTGCTCAAGGATTTTATAAAAATGTTAGGAACTCAAGATTACTTCATTATCATACTCTACCAATTAACCATCAATATCCAATAAATGGGAGCAACGAAAATCTGTGTCCTATACTGTTTTTCTCTAATGCTTGATATTGCATCAGCTTAACAGTCCACATATCCTTGAATGTGATAATGAGAACATCTCAATCAATACCTTCGGAGCAGATTGTTGATGCTGTCTTATGGAAGCATTAAGAAAATGGGCTTTTTTTTAGAGGGAGATCCTAGTTAGGTGCATAAAGGTTTTGCTAAAATAGATATATAAATAGGCATGCCGATTATAAAGATGTTAATTAATTCCCCAAAGTAAAATTCTTTTCTTGAATGATGTAGTGATTGAAACCATTCAAGTGGAAGAAAATGCATGTTTATGAGCATTACTCTCTTTTGTATACTTACAAAACAATACTTTTCATAGCTGTGCATCTTGTAAACTGAAGAAAGAAGCATCACTAACATGTGACAAGTAAAGAATGAGAAGAAATGGATGCTGCCAAGACTGAATTTAATTCAGAACTGTGCACAAAATATCACAAAGCAATGACTTTAACCAGATTGTGTTACTTATTTAATTTATGATGTTCTGCTTTTCTGTTGAAAAATTGCATATGTATTTCTGTACCTGACCGCATAGCACAAAATATAAACACTGCTTGATACTACATGTGTGTTTTAATATTGCATTTATTTATAATATCGCAGGCATTTTTTTTTTAGTTTTTAATTTACTTAGTTACTGGGTAGCTGTATACAAAGCTTTGTAGTGACACATTTTTCTGCATTATCTTACTGGCCTAAAATTTCTTGGCCCATGGGTATACTTTGTACAAAAGCAGCAGTTCTGTTACAGCGAAGATACAAAATCTCTTTATCAAGGTTGAATCTTAGGGACTTCCTTTACATATAGATGCAGTCATACATGTAACACAACAGTACAGGAGTACTTTCATACTATATACAGATAGTGTACACGATGTACATAACTGCTTTACCACAGTACCCTTCCAGATTTTATTTTTTCTATTTTATTTTTGACTTCCCAGTGTATCCCACAAGTCTGGTGCTCCCTGGTAGTCTGTTACTTATATGGCCCAACATTATTAGTGTGCAGGTTTAGGTAAGATAAGCCCAATGATACAATTCAAATTGAGACTCAAACAGCACTCAACATTTACATATAGCAGCAATAATTTCATTTGCACCAATGAAAGTAGTGCTTCTACATCCACAAACATCTGGCTTTTCGTCTATGAGGTGTGACAATTGCTTACCCTGTACATGGCAGAGTATCTGTTTCTGAAAAAAAAAAGTAAGTAAAGTGATGAACATTGTTTTAAACTGTAATTCCTAATTGCTCTAACTTTTTAAAGTACAAGAACAGGGTCAACTATTATTGATATACTGTTTGTAGAAAATACTGTTTCCAAGAGTAAGAGAAATAAATAGTAGCCATCAAATTGTATTGCAGTAACTTCATTGATAAAAGGCTAAATAAAATTATAGCAATAGGTGAAACCTATTTCAAAACTTCTATCTATCTATCTATCTATCTATCTATCTATCTATCTATCTATCTATCTATCTATCTATCTATCTATCTTGTCTTCTATCTGATGCGCATCATGACATAAATTGGTGTTTGACGGATATTTACCTTTACCTCTTTCATATGCCTTTTGAAAGACACATCTGTCTCCCTCCATTTTTTCCTTACATAATACATAAATGCATGAATACAGCTGTTCTTTTTTCCAGTGTCATTCCATCATGTGCTAAACTAATCCCCCTGTTTCAGAATATGTCTTATCATATTTAACATTTATTCATCATTCTTTGAATCTCCTCTTATCTGCTTCCAATTCTGTTTTTAGCCAGCTCTATTCTTCCACAGGTGTATTTTTTATTTTCCATTTCATAATAATGTCAGCAAACAAATACATGCAGAGAGGGAGGGAGGGAGGGAGAGAGAGGGGGGGGAGGGAGGGAGAGAGAGGGAGAGAGAGAGAGAGGTAAGGGTGGCGAGAAGAATAAATATCTTACTCTTCAATTGATAAATGTGTTAGAAAAGTAAAAAGAAAAAACCCAATTATTTTGTTGATTTAAATAAAAACCAGATCTTAGGTTGGCAATTCGAATTCACAAACTGCTTCATTTTAGCACTGAGTAAAGAGTTACTTCTCTTTGATTCCCAATTAAGATCCTTATTTAGAAATAACATCAAAAGTTTAACTTTTTACTGCCAATAATCATTTTCATTTATAGATATGTTAATTGTATATTGGTTAATATATATCTGTAGGTCACAAACACTAGAAGAACTGGATAAAACATTTTTATAAAATGATAAATACATTAAATTATGTTTGTAGACCAAAATATGATAAGATGCAACAGAGATGTTGCATATTATATTTGAAGACGTAGTAGTACATATCTACTGGATATGATTGAGACTTGCTTAAAAGATGAAAATATTTTAACTTTGATAAAGATTAACTAAACTTTGACTGATGACTATAAATTCTAATTATGCAAAACCAAGAAAAGAGGGATGCTAATTAGGAAGAGGATATTTTCTAAATTTACTCTCAGAATGAATTGGAGTTATAGTTGTAACCAGGCAAATCTGGAATGTGGTTCAATTTGGATAATACAGGAGGTCTGTGCATGTGTGTGAGAGAGTCTGTGTATGCAAAAGAGAGAAAGAAAAAGAAAAAAGGAAAGAAGGAACGAACGAAAAGAAAGAGAAAGAAAGTTAGTTTATATATACACAAGACGAGGATCCTTTTATTGCAAATTTTATTAAAAGATAGTAATACTGGGAAGAAATATTATGTGTATCCATTTACAATACATCACAATTAACTTTATACCACAATGTCCTCAACGTATACCATATGTTTGGCAAATGAGTTGATATATTTCCTGGTCAGCTTCAGTATAACCTACATTAGAGTGACCTTTCCATTTACACTGTTGAACAGCCTGTGTCCCATTATAGCCTTTGTCAATTTGGGCTTTCACATAATATTATTAATTAACTTACAGAAAGTGTAAACCTGTGCCATGTTCATTATTTCTTGCTAACCGTATACAGGTCAACATGAGAGTATCTTTAACAATGTAACAGGAAGCACAACTGTTTTACCCCAACTGTGCTCCTGCCAACCTAGGCAAGTGTCTATGGAGCTTCTCAGTCATCCAGGTCCAAGCAACTGGACTTTCTTTTGTTTGTTTCCTTGAAGGTGTTTCACTTCTCATCCAAGAAGCTTCAAGATAAGAAGTGATGGATGAGAAGTGAAACATCTGCAAGGGGGGGGGGGGGAAAGTCCAGTTGGTTTTTGAAAAACACCTTTGGGACATCCTATGCAAGTTAGGATTTCAAACCTAGATATTATTTTGCTGTTGTTCATGTCCCATCAGCTAAGATATAATGTTGAATATTGACTTGCTTAAAATGCAGAAATGTTTCTATCATTCTATAATCCATTTGTATGCATTTCAATAGTTTTTTACATTTTCCTTTATTTTTCCAATTGCCTCTATTAAATCTTTTGCGTAATTATTCTTTACTATTTCTATTTCAGTTATAAAATTTCTAACAAGATTCATTGTTATTTTTATTTCCTTGTTAACATTCTTGATTGAGCTATTTGTCCTTGTCTTTCCTTGCACAACACTGTAAATTTTCACTTGCTAGTCATGAATCCTTGTTTCCCAAGGCCTTTATTTTTCCATTTTGCTTTTGTTGCAGCTTATTCTTTTCATCTGAAGTGCTGGAATATATTTTTTCTGCTTCTGTTTTCACAATGCCCCTTAACTTTTTCCATCAGGGTTTTTCTTTTTCTTCTTCTTATAAGTCTATTGAATCTATTCTTTAGAGTGATTCCATAGTTAGATTGGACAACTTTCAAGTCAAAACTTCCACTATACTTTATTGTTATACATTTTTCTCTGTTTATTTCCACACTATTCATTCATCATCTGTTCGATAATTGAACAATCACGTAGCAATAAACTTTCTGCCATTTCTTTCTCTTGTGTTGTTTTATGCCCTGGATAATCCATGAAAGTATCTGATTTGAAGTCCCTATTCCACTTCGCCTAAACTTACTCTTACTCTTAAGATGCCCAATCTGGTAAATGATATTTCCATGTTGTCAGTGTTGAGTTTTTCTTGGTTCGTAAGTATTTCATATTCTATCAGTTTTTTTAAAACAAGGAACTCTATTTTCAGTTCTACTGTCAGTGACCAGTTCCTTGTAGTCTTTGGAACTATTTGTCAAAGTGATGTTTCACCCAAATTTCTCTTAACATTTTCAACCATGTTCATAACAATGTTCTAGGTAGCAATATAAAAGTGGCTTGCCATTGCCTTCTGGATGTGTTTTCCTCCTTCACTATTTTATACCCTTCTAAAGAAGTGTCAAGCTGGATTTCTCCAAAGGCCAGATCAGCATTGTAGTTCCCCTCCATGGACTGGGAGGGGGGTGTAAATGGCATGGACACCTCCTACAGTTCCCTGATGGCCCCCAAGCCTCATTTTTGCCCTCCCTGGCTTCCTGCAGCACTTTCCTAACCAAACATGAGCTGCATGGAGGCCCTCCAAGGCCCCCATGTGCTACTGGAGGTCAGAGAGACTGAAAATGGGGCCTTCGCGTGACCCATTTTTGGCTGGCAAAGTGCTGCAGAAGGACATAGAGGCTAAAAATGGGCCACAAGGCAGCCCACATGTGTCTCCCCCCATGGCCTGTTTTGGCCAGCAGAGGCACTGTGGGCCGGTCCTTTGATATTTCTGGGCTGACCCCATGGGCCAGATTTAAACACTCTGCGGATTCGGCCCACAGGCCTTAAGTTTGACACCCCTGCCCTACTAGCAAGGTTGATCCTACCAGGAACGCCCTCTTTTTTAGGGTCACTGAAACCATAGAAGTCTCCCTAAAAAGTCACTGTGATGAGCTCCTAGACGGGGTCATGAAGTTAGATGAGTTTGCGAGATATTAAGAGTTTTATTTGCTTGATTCCCCCACTACACTTTTACTCTAATTGGGAATTCTCATTTTTCATGTTTTGTTTATGTTATTATATTGATGCAATTTTCTTCAGAGTCATTTATTTGAGATGGGTGTCCATAGAAATGGAATAAAATAAAAATAAATTAAATAGCTCAGGGGGAGTTTGTGAATAAATGGCCATGGCTTCAAAACATTATTGATCCCACTGGGGCAGACTTAAGAGAATGTTTTTTTTTTTTTAAAGTAGATATTTTGCAATTAGCCTGAAGATCTGATATGTACATATTATTAATTAGGTCACATTTTGTAGCATATACATTTATCTAAAGATGAATATGGTACCAATTTTGTTTTTCTCTATCTTACATACTTCAGGAGTACAGCTTAATTGCTAGGTCATCTAAGGAATTAGAAATGCATATACAGTCAGATCACCTCATTATTTTCATGGTGGCATTTCTTTTATATAAGTACAAGTGTTGAAAGTTCATAGGAGACCAATCAGTGTAAATAAAAGTGTTTCTATATCAAGTAGCATCTTCTCCATTAATGGGAAAAAAAACAAAAAAAAACAATGATAATGTGACATATGGTTCATTGATTTAATTATTAATCAAATTTATATGGTTGTCCATCTCTCTGAACAATTTACAATAGGATTGTAAAATATTTAAGATATGAAAATATTTTAAAAAATAAAATCACAAAGGCTAAAAGAGGACAGCAGATGTTAACAACAATGGAGCCACCTTAGTACTTTGCTGGTTGCCAGGACTGAAGGCATAACTAGATTTTAAGTGACTTGGGGGGAAATCAACAGGGATGGAATTAGCCTTTCTCAATGTTGCATAAGGGGCACCACAGCAGAAAAGACCTGCTTCCTGAGGCCTGTCGATGTAGATTCCTAGCAGATGGTATCTGTATCATGCCTCTTCTGCCAGATCTGATACAATGGGCAGATATAAGATAAGATAGATAAGATAAAATAACCTTTATTGTCATTTTTTAACTGTGGGCACACTGGCACCCGTTAAAAATCAAATTCTGTTGCCTGCTTTCAAAAGTGTACACATACATAACACACATGTAGATACGTGATACACATCCATATGTATATACCAATGGTGGGATTCAGCCAGTTCGCACCTATTCGGGGGAACCGGTTGTTAACTTTCCAAGCAGTTTGGACAACCAGTTGTTGGAAGAATTCTCATTTTGTTTCCCCCCCGATTTTACACGGTTAATCCTGTAAGGAAGGCAGGGAGGAAACATTCTGGTGTTGTTTCTAGCCTAATCTTTATTGCCCTGCTGTAACCCTTATTACGTTATAACAGCTAAGGTGAAGCACCCATTGACCTGAGTGAGGTTGAGTTGGCCATGCCCACCCGGTCACATGAACCATGCCTATCCAGCTCATTAGGACAGAGAACTGGTTGTTAAATTATTTGAATCCTACCATGGTATATACCTACACTCTTACATATGAATACATATAAATATTAAACACTGTCCATCTTGAATACATAGCGGAAAGAGGAAGTTTGGGAGTTCACAAGGTTGATACTGTATGGAAGAAAATGGTGATTGAATCTGGATATTCTGCTCCATATACCCTGAATTCTCCTCCCAGAAGGTAACAAGAAAAACAGATCGTGAAGAGGATGTGAAGTGTCCTAGAAAATATTGAGGTCCCCGCTCAATCAACGGGGTTATATAGCTTATATGCTATTATAGGACAGAAGGGAGTGAACTGCCAATAATCTTTTCTGCCATCCTCACCACTCCCTTCCTGTCTCAAGCAGTAATGTTTCCAAACCAGACTATAATGCAATATGACAGAAGGCTCTTGATCGTCTCTCTATAGAAAGTTGTAAGGATGGGATAGGGACATATGATCAGGAAGAAGTGGTCCTTCAAATAACCTAATCCTCTGTCATAAAGGTGTTTTTCTGGTGAGACCTGTCTATCAGGGCAACCTGCTCTACCCAAATATGGGATGGAGCATACTGCTTCCCCTTTCTTCTTCTTTGGAGTATGCTCTGTCCAATGGTGGGTTTCAACAATTGTTCGAACCTACTCTGTGGGTGTGGCCTCCTTTGTGGGAGTGACTTGCTGCCCATGTGACCGGATGGGAGTGGCTTGCTGCCCATGTGACCTTGTCAGAACCACCTGAAATTACCTCACACACAGCACTGGCATGCATAAGAATATGATGTAAACTTGTTTTTTAAAAGGCATCTTTGGTTTATGTTAAAACAACTTCAACACACGCAATGTTCTGATTGCACCACAAACCCAGTAGTCATCCTTACCTTTCACAGAGGCACTGAGTTTTATAAATATGAGCATGATAGTGTATAATAATCATATCCAAGGACCAGTGGTGGGTTTCAAAAAAGTTTGGAACCTCTTCTGTAGGTGTGGCCTGCTTTCCTGGTCCACTGGTGGAACCTCTTCTAATCGGTTCGGTAGATTTGACGAACCGGTTCTACCAAATAGGTGTGAACTGGTAGGAACCCACCTCTGGCTCTGTCCCATATTTGGGTAGACCAGGTTGCCCTGATAGACCAGTCTTACCGGAAAAATGATCCTCCCCGGTACAACCAACAAAGTGAGGGGAGCCAGTGGCCTAGAGGTTAATACATCTGCCTAATATGTAAGCGGCCCTGGGTTTGAATCCCAGAAGGATATGGCTAGCTGATGAAAGCTAAACAGCTTGAAATGGCTATAGTAGTCTCTCTTTATTTCTTTGCCTTTAACTTTGATATGTCATAAAGGGTGTTAAAGGTCAAAAACAGCACTTAGAATTGGAACCAGAAGCAGACTGGCAGCCAGCTCATGGAGCAGAGATGTAACATGCCATTTTATAGGCATACGTAACAGCCCATGCCGTTGCAGATATCTCCAAAATCACTATGCAGCAAGAGACTTCCAAGATTCAAATGAGCTGCAAGAACATCTATTCCTCTGTTGCATCCAGCACAAGAAAGTACACAGCATTAGCATCGAGGAGGCATCTCTTCAGCTACTGCCAAGTCCATGAGTGCAGCAAATCTGGCAAGCATGGGCAGAATAGCAAGTGGGACCATCTTCTGGGAATACATTTCATGTACCACAATTGTTTTTTCAACACTGCTTGCATGGGCTTCAGGCTTTGAATGATCAAAATAACTAACTTACTACATATTCCACTGGCGTATCATAATTAATCAACCTTAAAGTACATGTGACTCCAATATCCCTGAAAGTAATATTTCTTATTTTTTCCCCTTCGTCTGATTACTACACAAATAGGAAAACTGCTTTTCCCCATATGTTCTTGCACATTTAAGCAGTTTAATTATGGTACGCATGGACAAAAACCTTGATTATGTTTACATGCTTTTAAAATAGCTGCATAAAAACTATGCATAAATGCATCCTTAGAGCTCTCTGAGCTGGCTTGTTTTCTTTCTGATGTTTCATTGCCCTAACTAGGTAACATCATCAGTGCTGGTCAGTGATTCAGCCAGTTTGCACCACTTCAGGAGAACTGATGGTTAACTTTCTGAGCAGTTTGGTGAACTGGTTGTTGGAAGAAATCATAAGGGCAGAGAACTGGTTGTTAAATTATTTGAATCCCACCATTGGTGCTAGTGCATCATCACTGAGATGTTACCTAGTTAGGGCAATGAAAAGTCTGCAAGAAAACAAGCAAGCTCAGAGAGCACCAAGGACCCCTCATTTCATCCCTGAGCTATAAATATTCTCCTGAATTGGAACGATGCATACAGTTGAATAATTGGCCATGCAATGGTTTTATCAAGGAAAAAAGAAACTAGAATAACATTCCAAGCTGTTGGAGCTCTGCAAGAGGTCCACAATGTGTGTGTGTGTATGTGTGTGTTTGCACATGCACATGCACACACATACAGACAAAATTATTTCCTTTGGGCTCTTCATAGTCTTATCATTCTGTCCCCTTCCCTGTTACATTCTGTACTGTGAGCAGAATACTATAGTATAGAACATAGAGTATTCACAATATCCATGGTAGCTATCAAGTCATGAATAGTTCAAAATTCCTTTCTCTGAAGGCATCTTTTTGGTTTCTACATATCTTGCCAACACAGATATGCCAAATGAACAACAAGCAAGATATCTTATCAACCACACAGGCAGCCCTGAACCACCACATTTTTAATGAGCTAATTAAAACACTGGGAGAAACCCAGCTTAGTGAGTCATATTTATTCTTTGTAGAGCCTTTTGCTATTCACTTACTTGAAGCATGTGGGTTGAAAATTTGACTGAGGAAATGGAGATGAAAACTGAAACCATGTCCAGCTTGAAGGCATCACAGTAAAATATTTGATTATTATTTTCTTGTTAGTGTGGCATGTTTCCTCTTTTAGGGAAAAAAATTACAATTTTGTAACTCGGAAGAACAGAGCAAGCCCATTTATGTACGGCAATGCGTTTTGCTAGTGAATATTTTTTGATAGGTCAATATCTGAATGAAAAAAAATTGAGCTGTAATGTATTATGAAAGCAAAATTCTCAGCCATGGATAGGAATATGAGAAATACTGTAAATATAGTGTCTTGTCAAATGAATGCAACATTCAAAGCAGACTTTTAATAGATTGTTTAAAAACTGCATACAATATCATAAGGAAAATATTCAGTGTAAGTAGGAGATTGATTGTATATGTGTATGATATAATGAAGCAGAGTGAACGATATTTGCATTAAAAAAATGTTTACCCTGTCCTTTTCATTTTCTCACTCCATGCCTTAATTTTTTAAACTTCATTTCACATAAGCTATACTTCAGAACTCTTGAAATCAGTATCTTTCAACCTCATGCACTTTGCTACGTTGTTAAGAATATCACATCTATTGCTACACAGTCTTTATAGGTAGCAGGATCTAGATTGAAACTAGATGTGATTCCCATGGAATCTCCAGAAGTCTAATGCAACTTGAGCAATTTTTTTTATTGCTGAAGATATCATATCATATCACTTCAGTGAGGGATAAAAGTTATCTCTTTCTCATTGTTTCTGGTTTTCCCTCATGGTTTGGAGGTCAGCGCAAGATTACGGGTATATGAATTTTGCATGCCTACAATCTCTGAAAATTGGGAACCGTGAAAAATAATTCACAGTTAAGGCACAAGTCTGCACACAACTACAGTTTTCAATTATTCATGCATATGTTCTATTCAGATGAACAGTCAACCAAAATAAAAATAAAAATCACAACTAAACAAAAACATCACAAACTTAATACAATAAGATAATATTTTTATGTTGACTGCTTCTTGTTTCCATTATGTTTTTTTTTGTTAGGTAAATTTTAGCTAAAAAGAGCAAGACAACATTTCCAGGACATTTTCAGGAAGACAAAAAAAAAGCCAACAATTACTTGCAAGTAACAATTACTTGCAGTGACATGTATTCAGGGGAGGCAGGGCCTCACCACTGTCATCATGGAAAAAGGCTGAGGTAGTTGCTGCCAGAGTCACAGTGGATGACTCTGCTTAGTGCTTAACTGTTTAAAAAAGCCTCTTAAAAAGTGCCCTCTACAGGAGGAAGGCGGGAGAACCACGTGCCTCATTTAGTCTATCTTTATGATCACTCGAGCAGAGTTAAGCAAGGGTTAAAAGCCGAAAAATTCCTTATGTAGATGAGGCACGTGGTTCTCTCGCCTCCTCCTGTAGAGGGTGTTTTTTTAAGAGGCTTTTTTAAACAGTTAAGCAGAGTCATCCATTGGAGACTCTGGCAGCAGCTAACCCAGCCTGACCTCAGCAGCTCTTGCCTTTTTCCTTTTACATTTTTACATTTTCATCATGGCAGATGAGAGCAGAGTTGAAATCCTCTGTGAAACAGCTGGAAAAGGTATGTGGGTCGGAGGGAGGGGGAGGAATTCAAAATTAATGTAATTTGTAAGTAATTGTATTATTGTAAGTAATATGTGTGCGTGCGTGTGCTTTACCTGCCTCTGCTGGTGCGTGGGCTGGCACTTTTTTATGTTGGACATAGCCACAGGACTTTTGGACATAGCAGCAGATCTTTTGGACATAGCGGCAGGGCTTTTGGACATAGCGGGACACCTCTATGTCGGACACAGCGCTGGGGAGGCAGGGCGGCTTTTGCCCGCTTGCCTCACCAGTCATAAACCTCACCACACGTCACTGATTACTTGATATAGTCTTCTACTTACTGGTTGATAAGATTGAATCTTGCACGAATCTGAACATAATAAGCATGTCAAAAATGACTTTGGGGAGTGAGTACAAATTCATTATCACCTTGAACAGGTAAGTGACAGATTTCCAGGAACACAGAGTAGTGAAATTTAAGAGAAATCTTAAATCATAAAGTAGTGTGAAAAATGCAAAGAACAAAATATAGCAGCTAAACAAGCTATTAACAGGAGGTATATTAGAAGTCAACTACCGTAGCTTCAGTTGACTTCTTTTATCAAGCATGTGACCTAAAATAGATATTCTACTCTGCTAATATAAAAACTATGAAGAATACCATAAAAGGGATCAGTGGCTAAGACGCTGAGCTTGTCGATCGAAAGGTCAGCAGTTCATCAGTTTGAATTCCTACGTCCGCATAATGGAGTGAGCTCCCATTACTTGTCCCAGCTTCTGCCAACCAAGCAGTTCAAAAGCATGTAAAAATGCAAGTAGAAAAATAGGAACCACCTTTGGTGGGAAGGTAACAGTGTTCCGTGCACCTTCAATGTTTAGTCATGCCAGCCACATGACCACGGAGACGTCTTCGGACAGCACTGGCTCTTCAGCTTTGAAACGGCGATGAACACTGCCCCCTAGAGTTGGGAACGACTAGCACATATGTATGAGGGGAACATTTACCTTTAAGAATAACATAATACTTCAGTTTTAATTCCACCAATCACAATAAATACCCATTTCAAAGCAGAAAAAAATCCAATACACACTGAAAAACTACGACTCCCTCCCCTCCTAAAAACCTCTCCTCTTCCAATCTCCCAGATAGATTAAATCACTGCTCTCCAAGGTGGCGCAGTGGTTAAATGCAGCACTGCAGGCTACTGCTAGATCAGCAGTTCAGCGGTTCAAATCTCACCGGCTCAGGGTTGACTCAGCCTTCCATCCTTCCGAGGTGGGTAAAATGAGGACCCAGATTGTTGGGGGCAATATGCTGACTCTCTGTAAACCTCTTAGAGAGGGCTGAAAGCCCTATGAAGCGGTATATAAGTCTACTGCTATTGCTATTGCTATTCTAACCACTTTTTTTTTTTTTTTTTAAAAAGACATGTTGTGTTAGAAAACATCTTGTCACTTTGAGTGCTGCAATCTGGATGGGATAATGTGCCTCCCTTTGTGCAGGCTAATCAGAAGCTGTAACTATTTTGCAAAAGAAGGTCCACCAACACCCCTGCTCAACTGAACCAGTGCTTATATTTTTTTTAAAAATAATTTAATTAAACGTATCAAAATAGAAAATAGAAAAGAAAAAGGAAATAGTGGGAAAATAGGGGAGAGAAAAAGAGAAGAGGAAGAAATAGGGTAAAGGAGAGAAAAGGAACAAAAGCATCGACTTCCAACTATTTAGGGCTTTTATGTACAACTTCCAACTTCTATGTACTACCCATTTCCGCAACAACAGACTTCATCAGAAAAACTCAAAGTCATGTTTCTCATATTTTTTCATCTCCAGCACAAAATTCAGAAGCAGCTTCCAAGCCAAAACAAACTTGGATGTTTCTTCTTTTTTTTTTTTGTTTAAAGTGAATTTAGCCAAACTCTGCTAGTTCTGGCAGTTTTTCCAGCCATTCATCCATTGCGGTAATTAAAATATCTTTCCATTTTTGTGCATAAAGCATTCTTCTTGCTGTCAACATATCAACTCAGCCAGTGCTTATTATGCACTCTAATAATTTCTATACCTCTCTTTATCAGTATGCTGAAACAGCACACTGGTTCCTCTTCGCATCCTGTGGAGAAGATTGCTCGTTTGAAACCAGGTAGAAAATTTATGTCTGTGTATTTTAATGCCTTTCTTTTCCCCCTGAGTAAAATCTCCTTCCCTCTGGGCTTTTTGTCTTGTTTTATATTTAAGCACCCATAGATTTATTGTTATACCATTTTTTTCAGGCCACTGTTTAATTTAGTCACCATCAGCTATTTTGGTATTTGGGAGCTGGGACTGACCTCTGCCATCTCAAGTGTTTACAAATGCTGGCTGTTCAGTGGTAAACTTTTATTTTGGAAGGCCTAAGGAAAAAAAAATCCAGCTACTCAAGGAAAGAAGAATATTTTTTTAAAAAACCAACATTTCTTCAGATTTTTGGCTAACAGCCTTTATTATGATGAACATACGTTTTAACCCCTGCACTGTTTTAGCAATGCTGATTCGTTCATACAGAAAAGAAGAACCATATTTTTAAAGCTGCTTATTATGCCTGCATTATATACGTGTGTGTGTGTTTGTGTGTGTTTGTGTGTTGGGTTTCAAATTTTTTTTTGAACCTACTCTGTGGGTGTGGCCTCCTTTGTGGGAGTGGCTTGCTGCCCATGTGACCTGGTGGGAGTGGCTTGC